>NC_092208.1:90806693-90919928 GCF_043381705.1 Parasteatoda tepidariorum
AAAAATATTTAATTTTTCATTTTTAAATATATAAATTTATGTTTCATATAATATTAAAACATATATTTGTTGTTAAAAATGCATATAACATTCAAATTTGAAGCAATAAAATAATAATCTTTGCAACCGTACATTTATCGACGAAATAAAATATGGCGGCGATACCCGAGATTCATGTGAGCGGGGCTACCCGAAATCCAATTTTTTTTGTAAATTTGTAATTACTCGAACAATTTTTTACATACAAACTTCTTTCTTTGTGCAAATTAAACTTAAGACTACGTACTTTAATGCTGTATGTAGAGAAAAAACTGTTTTTTTTTAGTATTAAAATGAAGTTTAATCGAAACATTCAACCAATTTTTCTTAATTTCATGACTACTGTATTCAACATATTTTCAAAACTATTGTTTACCATGTTACCAGCTGCATAAATACTTGAAACTTTGAAAATAATCTTTTTTTAATATAACAATTAATGTCCAATGGCCCATTGACTTGAAAAAATATTCTATACATATGAAATTGACAGTGGGCGGGGCTACTCGACTCTCCCCTAAATCCTAAGTAATCTATGAAATTTCAAATGCTTATTTTTTTCAGACTATCAAAATGCAAACAAATGATGGCAGAATTACACAGTAACGTCATTCTGCTATAATTTATTTGTTTGCATTGTGATAGTTTGAAAACACTCTCGACTTTTGAAACTTTATTGTTTATTATGGGTTTACCTGAACTTCATTTTCTCTAAAAATTTTAGAATTTTAAAATACCAATGAAGAGGTTACAGAATTTGCAAAGAAAAGTTCATCCTGCCGCGTAGTACTTTTTCGGTCACTCAGCTGGTAGGTTGTGAGTTCGATCTTGGCAATCAGCGTGCGCTCGCAGCAAGGTACGCATTAAATCTGTCTTGATTGAAAGTCCTATCGCTGGTTGTGATGTGGAAGTTTGGAGAAAGAAATACCAGCTAAGATGCTCTCCACATCGTTTGAGCGGTTCAAAATTGCGTGGCACTTCTACCATGTCTGTTAAAAGATGTCGTTGTCTTATGCCACTTGTCAATACTGAGAAGCCTATTTTAAGGCAGACGGGTGCGTTTCTACTTGTTTTTTCAGAGGCACCATCTGTGGCCAAGAATTCGACTTTTCCCACACACATACGTCACAGCCTTTTTCACAGGGAGGAAACTTAAACAATATCCATCCAACAATATAAGCTTCCATCCATCATCAAATCGTAATTTTGACTAGAACCTGAGCATGATGAATCTCAGATCCAGTACTTTCAGAGGTATTGATTTGTTACGGGAACTTGGAGGACTTAGCGACATGCTTCGTTTTGTACACGGGTAGCCTTAGGACTGCGGGAATTGAACTCATGGCTCCTGGACAGTTTCCTGAGGTAACATGTGTTATTTATTTCTTAAAATTTATAGATGATAATCTTATAAGGCAATTCTAGGCATTTTTTAGACAAGGAACCCCCAAATCTGCAACCAAAAAGTTTCTGTAGTTTGCAGAGCTAATCCTAAAACAGAATAAACTTGATGTTTTTTTTCTTTTTTCTTCTTCTTTTTTTGAATTTACTTTTTAATAAAAACTGGATAAATGAATTTTTAGTGATTGAAAATAAAACTTGTTACATGTAAATTTTATTTCTAGTTTTTAGATAAATTATATTATTAAAATGCTAAAAAAATTCAAACATTTTGCAATACACTAAACTGTTTTCTTTTTGTTTAGGACTTTGTGAAAAGTTTTGTGGAAACTGAATTAGAGGAGTTAAAGACGAAACTAAGAAGAGTCACCGAATGGATTTATTATTTATCTGGTATAGTTGATTTTTCAGAGGATGAGTTGAAATTAAATGCTAAAATTTACGTTATGCATCAAGAATTTCCTAAAATAATCAAAGAAAATGCTCAAGTCTCAAAAAAGTGTTTGAAAGATTTTCAAGAAGATCTTATTGTAAGTATATTTACCTGTTCATAGTTTTAAGAAGATGTAAGTTGAAAAAGCGATTAACGTTTAGGTTTCTTAAACCCTTTATTATGCCGTGGGAAGTAAGCACACCGGACCAAAAATTAGTCACCCTTAGAGAAATCATAAAAGAACATCATTTAATAACATGTAACATCACCTCTGGATTTGATAATTGCCTGGATTCGATTAGAAGTGAGTCAACAAGGTTTTGCAGATATGTCGAACTTAATTTAAGCCACTCGCTGAGGATTTGATCGCACAAATCCACCAAATAGTAAGGATGCTGATTTCGACATCTTACCCGTTGTTCCAACATATCCCACAAGTTTGTAAAGGGGTTCAAATCAGGTGATTTTGCAGGCCAGTCGAGATGTAATTGAGTGTCTGAGTGTTCCTAAAACCAGTCACATATTCTTCCAGCCCGATGATATTTACTGTTGTCATCTTGAAAAATAGGGGAATCGTCAGCATACTCTTCATGAATATGTTCACTGAAAGGCAACACCTGATCATTCAGAGTGTTCAAATGAACATGTTGGTTCATTTTAGTTGCCACCTCAGTGAGGGGACTCAATCCACAATAAGTAAAACAACCCCAAAACATGACAGACCCGCCTCCGTCTTGAGCCTAACCTTACACACAGTCAGGATGAAATACTTCATCTGGTCTTCCGTGCACTCGACAACCTGCATCATTTGAATAAAGGCAAAAACGTGGTTCGTTTGACCATATTACATACCGCCAATCAGCAACTGCCCACGTTCGGTGACTTCTAACCCACTGAAGTCGCGGAACTTTATGCGATTGTGTGAGCAATGGCCTCTTACGAGGTGTTCGACTCCAAATGTTCTTTGCATACAGCTCCCGTCTCAATGTTTTCTCCCTAACAGGTTGGGATGGTCCTTCATTCACTAACTGAAGAAATTTCTGTCTGGTTTGGAAGTGATTGTGATTGACAAGTCGTGGCACACGTCTTCGATCCCTTTAATGCAGTATCTTTTTACGACCACAATTCTGACGTCGTCTTTCGTGACAGCGTGTATTACACCACAGCTTGTTGACACGTCCGCATTGAAGCACCAACAAATCCAGCAACTTCTTTCACCGTATGACCATAGACACGGCCAAACACAATTGCCCCTTTTTGCCACCCTGTCACATCCTTACTCATATTTACACACAATTTCCGCTTTAAACAAAAAATATTCCTCTGATGGCTAGTTGCCTTTGATCACGTTGAGGCAGTGGGTACGCAGTTGAGCACGTCATTTGACTACAGCGTCATCTAAGGAAACATAACGATTCATCGGTGCTTGCGCACTAGGGTGACTAATTTTTTGTCCGGTGAGCTTATATTTCCCATAAACTTCATTAGTTTTTAAACGTTATTTGGAAGCTATTTTGGATTTGTGCTGCCATCTGTTGATAACTTTAGAAAATAAAAACAATGATGGGTACATAAATGTGGGTTACAGCAAAGGTTTGCGTCAGGACAAAAAGAGATTCAACATAGGAGGGCTATTTTCTCTTGTACGTTATGCATTCGTACATTTGATCAATTCTCATCGAGTTTTTTTGTAGTTGTTGTTGTTGTTTCTAATGCTACTTGCCACTATACTAACAAGCCTGCTTGGTGAAACCAAGCGAATTTTGAGACAGAGGTTGCGTTTCTTGTTCTTCTGTGGCACCATCTATGGCCAAGAATACGACTTCTACCACACACAAGTCACTGCTCATTTATACATACAATCATTTATCCACAGATCGTAATTTTGCCCTGAACCAGAGAATGATCAATCACCAATTCAGTAATCCTAGAGGTATTGCTTTGTCAAAATTACGATCTGTGGATTAATGAATGGATTGTGAATGGGTCTTTCCTATAAACGCGTGTGACGTGTGGGTATGACAAAAGTCGAATTCTTGGCCGGAGGTGGCGTCACTGGAAAACAGGAACAATTGCATCCTCAAATTCCTACGACGACAACAACAACATCCATTGTTCTTAAATTTTATGTTAGTTTTTCTTTAAATGCATATGTTAATATTTATTTGCTTATGTTAATGTGTAAATTTATAAATAGAAAATCTGCAACTTAAACGAAAACAAACAAATGTGCAAAGTCTCTAGCACCATGCATAATTTAAATTCTATTGTAATAAAATAATGACATGAAATCTCACAATTTAAAATCTCATAATAATTTCAACAACTTTATTAAAAGCTTCATTACTCTGTTGATAAGGTAAGTAATAGTTGACATGAACATGAGCTTTACAACTGAATTCTGCTAAATAACTTATGTTTGACACAGATGGGTTTTACAACTGAATTCGATAAAGACTTGAAATCGACTATCGAGGAATTAATGAGAGTTACATTATTCTGTTGATAATGTAACTAATAACAATAATTAATATCGGCAAATCAATTTATGTGTAGGTTGAACTTTATTGAATTTAGTTATAATATGGATTTTATAACTAATTTCAATAATTATTAGAATTTGAAATACTTGGAGCTATTGAGAGCTTCACCACTCTGTTGATATTGTGAGTAATAATAATTGATACGAACAAGTCAACCTGAATTTTGCAATTGCATTCAATAGAGACTTAAATTTTATTACACCTTTGACAATGCGAGTAGTCATAATGATTGATACGAATAAGCTATAACATACAAGGGGTGATCAAATGAAAAGGTACGAAACGACACGGTGGGTACAAATGTAGACTTTATTCAAAATATACACCATAGGCCTGTGCACAGCGATCCCACTGATGAACAAGCCGCAGGATTCCTTGCTCCCAGAATTCATGTGGTCTTGACGAGACCCAGTCTTTCACAGCGTCCTTGAGTGTGTCGTCCGAGTTGTAGAGCTTCCCTTTCAGGTGTTTCTTCAGTGGACCAAACACATGGAAATCGCAGGGCGACTAGTCCGGATTGTAGGGCGGATGGTCCAACGCCTCCCACTCGAATTTGGCCAGGAGACGTGTGGACGAGCTTTATCATGGAGCAGAACCACACCCTCCGTGAGCAGCCCCCGTCTTTTATTCTTGATGGACCTGCGTAGGCGTCAGAGTGTCTCACAGTACACATCGGAGTTAATGATTTTTCTGTGCTCGAGGAAACACCTCGCTGCTCCTCAATCGTCGAATTTTGCAACGCGAACGCCATCCAGTCCTCATGCGGACTTCCGCATCATTTGGACGCCTCTGCTCTCTCATGCGGGCACCCGCGCACTCCCATTCAGAGACTCCAATCGCATCCCGAGATGTCTCGCTACGTTCTCCCATAGCGGAACATGCAAATATTTAACTGTTACGTTTTTACGTCGTTTCGTACCTTTTCATTTGATCACCCCTTGTAGCAACAAGGAGTTTGCCGCTAAATTCCATAACGTTTTCAACATGGGTCTAATATTATCAATATCAAAACAGTGGTAATAGCAGGTGACATAAAAATGTCATGGATCAAATTATACATAACATCGAGCATGAATTATCGTAAAACTTAGTTTTTTAACAACAGATTTGTTCAATTTTATAAAAGTTTTCATTTGCAAACACATGTTTCTCCAGTTTCTGTCACATTTTGTGCATGAATTATCCCGCAGTATAAAAGTTTGAAGTAAAAAATGGGTGTGTGTTTACAGGAAAAGCGAAAAACGTTCGTTGAAGACTTGAAAAGTTATGGCGATCAAATAAGCGGGATGTCTCAGTGGAACAAACTCCAGCTGGTGCCAAAGTATCTGGAAAAGGCAAAAATCGTGGAGAAGTGGCTTCTGGAGGCAGAGACCCACATAGAAAACATCAATTTGGAGGAGGAGGAATTTGAGTGGGAGATCACCAATTATCCACTTCGACTGAAACTCGTGAAGGATTTGAAACCCTACGCTCAACTCTATCAGTTGGGAGTTGACTTCACTAAGAAGAAAAGGTAAACATCCATTTAAAATAATCTTATTAATTCTTCTAAAATGTAAATGATTGGTGACAAGTTTCAGTAAAGTGAAACATTGAGGCCTAAGTATAAGCAGTTTTTTTTTTATTTTATCAACGACATAAAATGTATGCGTTGTTAATGAATTGCTTTTTTTCACACTATGTTCGAAAAGATTTCTAAAAAAATTTAGAAATGCTTTATTTTAAACAAGAAGTGTCCTTTTTTTGATCCATCCTCATATTAGGAATGGTAAAGTCATTATAGCGAGCCATTTTCTAAATGTAATTTAATTCCCTTTATAAATGTGTTATTAACAATCGAACTGCCATAGAAAGCCATAGAACACCTAAAAATCATGAATATTACAATATTAATCTTGATCTGGTGCTGGATCAGAATCACGTTCGAAGATCCATTTTTGGCTTTTAAAGAACATTTGTGTTTTTGAAATGTTTGACATCTCTAAAAATGAATTTGTATTATGTTACAACAATAATATTTGGTTTAAACTTTGTCAGAGTTACTTCCCGGCCACCCTGCAATAATTATTTCCCGTGAGTATAGCATGTTTTATATACTGGTGACATCTTTTGGGCATACTACACTCTATAACAAAAAAATCGACGCACCAAGAAGCAATCATCCGATTGCTTTGAAATTTCGTATGCATGAATGTTTTGAACACTGGGGATGTATAGTCTTTAGCGACGAATCCCGTTTCCAACTGTGTCCTGACGATCATCGAAGACGTGTTTGGAGACGCACAAGGCAGAGGGGGGATCCTGCCTTCACTATTGCATGCCGCACCGGCCCTCAACAAGGCATTATGATCTGGGGTGCCATTTCCTTTGACAGCCGGACCCCTTTGGTCGTCATTAGAGGTACACTTACCGCACAGCGGTACGTCGACGACATCCTAAGACCTGTTTGTCTATCATTCCTTTTGCAGCGCCCTGGGCTGGTTTTTCAGCAGGACAATGCCAGACCACATAAGGCAGGTATTGCTATGAACTGTCTGCAAGCTTGTCAAACTCTTCCTTGGCCTGCCAGATCACCAGATCTCTCTCCCATCGAGAATGTCTGGGATATGATGGGAAGGCGATTGCATCTGGCACGGAATGTTGATGACCTCGTTCGACAATTGGATCGAATTTGGCAGGAAATACCGCAAAAGACCATCCGGGAGCTTTATCGGTCTATACCACGCCGCGTGGCAGCTTGTATCCAGGCTAAAGGCGGGTTAACATCTTATTGAACTTGTTACTGTAACTCTGAAATTAATTATTCAATTGTTCTGAAATTTTAATCATTTACTATTCTGTACATTGTCTTCCTATCCATCAATTTTTGTTTCAATCGGAAGACTCCTTCTTGGTGCGTCGATTTTTTTGTTATAGAGTGTATATAAATACGGAATTAAGACTTTCTAAGCTCGGAAATTTTCAATCATAAAACTACCAACCGTTATTCTCTAAATCAAACGCAAAAAATTGTTTGATAAATTAATAAAAGCTACTAGTGGGCACCACCCCCTGTTCGCCGACAGTCCCCAACCCCCCGAAAATTGTTAGGAAATCGTAAATGGTTTTGCTTTGAAAACTGTGTTCGCTTTGCTCGTTACTAAGTTAGTTCCCTTCTAGAGTAAAATTTAAAAAATTTAAATCAATTATTAAAATCTTTAAAAACTCCTTTAAAATTTAAGAATTGAAAAAATTCCTTTTTGAAAAATTAAAGTTTTTACTATTTAATTGCAATCGAGCAATTTCAACTACCACAGTCAGACTGTGGTCACTTTAAAAGAATGAAAATATCCCCTGGTGCAGTGCTCGAAAAAACTCAGAAATTTTACCCGTCCTCCTTTGAAACTAACTCGTAGCTTCTGAATAAATAAAAATATAATTTTCTCTTATTTATTACAAACATTTATATAAATTGCACAATGAATTGGCAGTTACTAGGATTACATTATACACTAATAAAAGAAATCCTAGGTTACTAATAGTAACCTAGTATTTATTTTATGAAATAATTTAAATGACCAAGGTCAAGTTGTCTGGAATGTCAATTTATCCGAGGGTACTGCGTTTTTTAAATGAATCAAATATGACGTTTGCCAGTTTCCCAATCAAGCCAATGATTTACAGAGGTTTCTGCACAGAAATCTGAAAGGGTTTTTCCATTTAGGTAGATGTTCATAATTGCGTTTAACGTGATCAGAGGAATTGTTAATTCCTTTGTTTGAAGTCCAAATGCAGAGCAACTTTTCTTTTGTTTACCGATTATGTAAGCATGCGCATTTTGTCTGACCAACGAATTAACGGAATTTCTAGATTAGAGGGTCAATTTAGAAGTGAGGTGCTAGACTCTTGTAAGATAACAAAAATTGAAACTGTATTACGAACATTAACGGGAAAATGGCCGTCCGCGCGGACGTCGGATTCGAGAAATTCGTTGTCCGCGGAAAATTTTTGACAACCGAGGACGGGCGGTTTTTCGAGCCCTGCCCTGGTGGAAGTTACAATACATGTCCTCACTGTTTTGGTGTATTCATCCCTCTCTCCCTATTGATCCAATTATGTACTTATCTTTTTGTTTGTTTCGATAGTGATTGGTTAAGTGGTTCGATTGATCAAGTTGATCCGGAGCTTGTTGAGCAAGAAGTCATGACAATTTGGAGATCTCTCTATAAATTGGAAAAGGTATTCAGTGATGTTGCAGCTCCAAAAGGAATCGCCGAAGATGTAAGTTATTATATATAATATATAAGCATTATATAACCATATATAGTTTTGATTCAAGTTGCTCTGCTGGACAAAAGGTTTGTTCAATTTAAAATGTTCAAATAAATTTATCCTTTTAAACAATAATTTTATAGTTCAAAATGAGACTCGGAAACATATATTTTTTTCCCTTAATAAATTTTCGTCTCCCAAGATAAGGGACGGATTGTTACGGAAGATGGTTTCTGTCGTTTAGTCTTTATTATTTCTTGCATATTTCCCCATAAGTCTGGAAATCATTGCGAAATCAATGTAAATTTAATTTTTTAAACTAGTATACCCTAAGGTAATTTAATACAAAATATCGTGTAATATATTTATAGAATGTAATTAATTCATTTAGATAGTTGATAAGTGAAATTTTACAGGAACGCTAGTCAAAAAAGTTTTTTATATTATTTTTTTGTTAAGTTGGAGATAAAATGGAGATAAAGTTTAATTTTTTTGTCATAAGTTTCACAACCACATAAACTAATGAAGTACGTATAGTTAAAAATACAGTATAACCTCGATCTTTCGTTTCTGAGGAGACAATTTATTACGAACAATACATACGGGAAAACAACGAGTGGGGTCAACTTAAAACATCACATAATGATTTGAAAAAGTAAGGAAATGGGTAAATTTGCAATAAGTACAAAAATTTTAACTTGAGAAGTTGTGTACTTCCAGGGAAAATATTTACTATGCAAAAGAAGAATAAATAAGCATATTTATATATTTAAAATATTTGGAAATTTTTGGTCCTCCTTCATCTTAGCAATAAATTTCGGCATTTGTTACAGATTGCTGTTCATTTTCTGAAATTCCTCATTTTTTTAAAGACTTCGGGGCCTAACGCAAATGTTTGTTCCAATTGGTTGTGCTGAACTTGGTCTTCGTCGGTAATACCCTGTACGTCTTCAGCTTCTACAACCATTGAACGTCTTCACCAACCATTGACTTCACCAACTGCTTGAATCGACAACACAACAAGTTTCAGCATTTCTTATAACTGACGTATAAACATCATAAGGCGTTTAATGCAAACTGTAACACATTTTTTTCATCAGGAGTTACTGTTTTTCTTTTCAAAACAAATTAACTTCAATATCCAAAAAGATAATTTGTGCTACGCAGACTAAAGTAAAAAATAATGTGAATAAAGCACAAATCAAGTACAGAAATCAATTTATATGTTATTCACGTTGTTTTGAATATTGAATTCCATATTTTTGTTAATTCCCGGTAGAATTTCAGAAGCAGGACTCTGTTAGTTTCAGAAACGATCCTCCAAGTGGGTATTATCAGGGACCGATCAAGACAAATTCAGGTCCCCTTGCAAAATATTTTGAAATTAAATTATTGAAGAGTAGTCCTAATAATGAAAAAGAATCTATTGAACTGCAAGATTCAAGAGAAACATTCTAAGAAATTTTGAAAGCAGACAATTAAAGATTATTTTTCTAAGATAAAATTTACACGTATATATAAATTAAAGTAAAATATAACACAACAAAGCAATGTTCTGTCAAAATAAAAATAGTTTAGTGACCACAATCAATTAAAATCGGTGATTTTTGCTAAAATTCACTAATTAGCGGAATTATTTTTTATTATGAGCTGTAATAATTTATTATTTAGAACTTAAACCAACACAAAGCTGGCCCATCTGTCATTAGACTTTTTACTAATTTCTGAGGCCCTTCAGAAATTGTGGGCCCTAGACCCATGCCTATTGGGCCTAGGCGATATTCAGGCCTTGGGTATTACTAACATCATAAAGATAGCATTTGAGACGGGACCGCTAAAAGATTCGAGAAAAACGAAAGATGTGGGAACGATGGATCGACTCTATTCTCTTTTCTTGTACTTAGAAGCATATATGGCAACGTTACTTTTAAAAAGTAACGAGTAAAAGTACAAATATTTTTANTGTTAGTTTCAAAAACGATCCTCTAAGTGGGTATTATCAGGGACCGATCAAGACAAATTCAGGTCCCCTTGCAAAATATTTTGAAATTAAATTACTGAAGAGTAGTCCTAATAATGAAAAAGAATCTATTGAACTGCATGATTCAAGAGAAACATTCTAAGAAATTTTGAAAGCAGACAATTAAAGATTATTTTTCTAAGATAAAATTTACACGTATATATAAATTAAAGTAAAATATAACACAACAAAGCAATGTTCTGTCAAAATAAAAATAGTTTAGCGACCACAATCAATTAAAATCGGTGATTTCTGCTAAAAGTCACTGATTAGCTGAATTATTTTTTACTATAAGCTGTAATTATTTATTATTTAGAACTTAAACCAACACAAAGCTGGCCCATCTGTCATTAGATTTTTTACTAAATTTTGAGGCCCTTCAGAAATTGTGTGTCCTAGGCCCATGCCTATTGGGCCTAGGCGATAATCAGGCCCTGGGTATTACTAGCATCATAAGGATAGCATTTGAGATGGGACAGCTAAAACATTCGAGAAAAACGAACGATGTGGGAACGATGGATCGACTCTATTCTCTTTTCTTGTACTTAAAAGCATATATGGCAACGTTACTTTTAGAAAGTAACGAGTAAAAGTACAAGTATTTTTAAAAAAAGTAACGAGTAAAAAGTAAAAAGTTTTTATTTTAAAAAGTAACGAGTAAAAAGTACAAGTAGCGATAGTAAAATTACTGCCATATATGCTCAAAAGTGATTATTATTATCATCAGGTGAGGGAAGAAGTGGACAAATTCAAAGAGAACATCCCATTGGTGCAGACACTGTGCAATCCCGGTTTGAGGGACCGTCACTGGGATCAGATATCCGAAATTGTTGGATTTCCTCTCAAACCTGACAAATCCACCACCTTACAGAAGCTGATAGGACTGAATCTGCGAGAGTACATACCGCAGTTTGAAATCATCAGCGAATCGGCGAGCAAGGAGTACAAATTAGAAAAAACTCTTGAAAAGATGATGGGAGAATGGAGAGAGGTTCGATAAAAACTTCATTTTCTTTGTTATTACCCATTACATGTTGACAATTTCTTTGCTATTACCCATTGCATGTTAACAATTTCTTTGTTATTACCCATTGCATGTTAACTTATTAGTGGGAAACTTTCTATTTAAAAGATCAACGAGTTCGTCAAGATTTAGCCACAGGAAAATAATATACAGTGCTAAAAAAGATGAAGCCTTTTGATCCGAATGATCGGATTTTTACGTATTAGGACTCAATTTTAATGACTTAAAGGGTTGACCTCAAATATAATATTTATTTAGTGCAGCAGCTATTTTTAGTTACGAAGTCAGACTCAAAAATGTACATCCTCTGTAGCTTTTTTTTTTCTTCAGTGGATTTGGATTCCTTACCCTCAAAAATATAGCGAGCAGCCGCATTCTGGGAAATTGAGACCTAATTGTTTGGTCAGGAAAACGGTCCAAGGTTTGGACCCCTTAATATTAATTTTATTTTTAGCGTATGTCGCAATATCTCGAGAACTTTCTAAGTGAAGCAAGCGAAAAAGTTTGGCACGCAATTATAAAATTCGTTCTTCCAAATGAAATTTAATGCGAAACATAATTTCAAATAATACTTTATTATTTTTTTTGTTTTATTTTATAGTCGAAATAAGGGACGAAAAAATTTTGAATTGGTAGGTATTCAAATTTTTGCATCGTTTTATAGAATGTAATTTTTTTGGCTAAATACAAAATTTGCGCACAATCGGTCGAATGGTACCAAAGAAATCGAATTTTAAATACACCTATTTTTTAAAATTTGATTTCTCAGAAAATATACTACCCATTTCGTTCAGTTTGCGTTTTGTCAGTAAAATTGCATTCTTTAAAATGATGTAGAATGTTGTTACTTTACGATTCCAAATTTTTTTGACTACTATTAAGTGAAATAATACAAATAGCAAATAACTATAAATTTTTTAATGACTTTTGGATAAACGAATTTCATAATTATGTTCCAAAAATGTTCGATTCGTTTTAAAAGATTCTCGAGATATAGCGAATTACGCAAGACATAAAATGAATAACAAAGGTTCCAAACTTTCGACACCCTTCCGGATCAAACTATTGGGACCCTATTTCAAAGATTGTGGGTACTCTCTAAATTTTGAATGCACGGAATCCAAATCTGTCGAAAAAAGGTTTGTTTATTTAGAGAAAGTACGTTTTAGTGCTTGATTTCGTAACTAAAAGTATTGTGAGCAGAAATGAATTTGCTCATTTGAGGTCATCCCCATGAAGGTTGAGTCCAAGTACGTGAAAATCTGATCATTCAATCAATAGTTATTCAGGTTTTTTTTTTCTTCCTATTTTTTCTTTTCACTGATTGGTTTCCGGTGGTTCGTCTTTGACTGATCACAATAACCATATTATTATTCAAATCAGATAATAAATGAATGATTGTTTAATAGATCGATATCTTTGATTACAATGAGTTAAAAACTTCATGGAACTATTAACTTTGGTATGGTATAGTGATGCTTAAAGAAAGTGAACGTTCATCATTAACTTTCATTATAGAAAATAGAAAGTCTCTTCAGAAAATGCGCACTTTTAAAAGTGTGAACATCTAAGAGTATTCAGATCAAATATTATTTTTTTATATTTCAAATGAAAAATCAAGCAGCATAAGTTTTTAATTCATATGATAAGAATGGGAAAATTGTTGTGGCGCTCGTCGTTGAAGGCTCAGATGTGTAGCATGGCGCATCGCTTTATTTTTTTTAAGCTAGTTTGGCTTAATTGGCTTATCTTCTATAACATGCTTCTGTTTTTCACACAGTCCCGTAACTTCTTTGTGACTGGGACCGTTTGTAAAATTCTACTCATTGGTAACGCTGCTTAGTCCTGGTTCATATTTCTGAAATATTCAATTCACTGAAATTCTGATTTAGATAGAAAAATGGAAATCTAATACCACAGCTGCTATTTACCCACATTTTCAATAAGAAACTGAACGTTTATTTCAATGTTACAGTTTTTTGAAAACCGATTCTTGTGACGTTAAAAGATATTTTCCCAGATGTCTTAGTAATGTGATGTAAATTTATAAACCCTTCTTACTGATTGACCTAAATTAGACTAATATAATAAAAATATTTAAAAAAATATTTAATAAATTATTGCAGGAAAACAGTTATGACAAAAAAAAAATGATCTTGCAGCTAAATTCATGCGACGGGGCATAAGTGTTTTATCCTAGGCTTTCTGTATCTTGACTGCAGGCACCGAAAAGAATTAGAGCAAAACAACTGAAAGTGAAACCATAATTTTTTGAAATTATTCATACAATGAAAGACACATGTTTATACTTGAATTTGATTTGGTTCAAGAGATTGATATTATGCTTGAAGCTTGCACCAATTTTATGCTGATTAATTATTCCATATCAAAATGTTTGATTAACTTGTCGAAGTAAGCATTTGAATGTATTGTTCTAATTTAGATGTTGTTCTCTATCATCCCATTTCGAGAATCTGGAACTTATGTGCTGTCATCAGTGGACGAGATTCAGGCACTGCTTGACGACCACATAATTAAGACTCAGACAATGAGAGGATCTCCATCTGTCAAACCTATAGAGGAAAAAGTCAAGTAAGAATATTTTTCCTTAGCTAAACTTTAATGATGCCCCCTGCAAGTAACGCTGAGTTTTATTCATCTTTATATCTTTTTCTTTAAATGTTGGTATTTTTCAAAGAAAAATATCATTTTGTGTACAAAATATAGAATTGGGTACTTGCACTTTAAGAAAAAGAAGATCTCAGATACCCACACATGTGACCTATGACGTCAGCGCCAGTTGATTGTTCACGTGCAAAATCGCCGGCGTGTTAAAGTTGAGCTAAATTTCTCCACATCAGTTGGAATGTTAATTAATGTGAAGTTAAATAAATACAGCGCCGAATCACACATCGAATTTATTAAAATTATTATAATTTATTATAATTCTTATTTATTATAATTCGTTCTATTCTGCGTCTTTTTAACTTATATTTATTTTTTGTTTTGTTATTTTATTGTAGCCGTGATTTTGTTTTGTGTACTTGGCAAATTCGATGCATCATTAGTTTGTTTTTGTTCTACGTGGGTTCACGCCTGTCTTTGCGTTAAGTAAAATTAAAGTATCATTAAAGTTCGACGGGTTTGGCTTACTCGAAATAGAATGGAAAGAACAGTTGCTATCGTATAGAAATGCGACGTTTCAACAACCAATCAGGATCGAGATACCCACACTACGTTACTTGCAGGTTTTCGATTGTTATAACATTGTGTAAGAGTATTATGTTAATCGTAAAGAAATGAACGATTATCTATAATTGAAAAATAATCAATGGGAAATAAATTCCTAAACTTAGGAGTACAGAATGTGTAACACAATAAGAAGCAATAATAAGATTTGTTTACAATATTTAATGATATCCCTATAATTATATCAGTTCGCCCAATGTAGTTATACCCCCATATATCAGTTCGTCTTGGAAACAGTTTTTATTTTTTTCTTCCTGTCTTTATATTTTTAAAAATTTAGATATAAATGTTAAGATTTATATATGGCAGCATCTAATCTCTCTCTTATTTTTTATTTATTATTTTTTTGGTACCTTTGATATCAAGTCAAGCGCGAGCTTTTAGATTGAAGATCGCGAGATGCATTTTCAGACAAAGTAGATAAATAATCATTATTTAGAGCAAAAAAAAATATGATAAAAGCACTTAAAATCCGGGAAAAAAACTCATGTTAAGTTTAAAAATGAAGTCAAATTAAGTTTAAAATGTCAAATTTCCACCCTGTTGTTGCAATTCATTTTAGATAGTTCTGTATGGTATTTTATTTTACAAGATTATCAGTTGATAACTCTTAAACTTTTTATTCTCATCGTACTCCTTGAACATTTTTTTACACGTTTTTGTAGTTTGAAGTTTCTTATGCAGCAACTCAAAATGTAACATTTAGCAAAATTTCGCAAAAAAGCATTTAAAATTGTGATTAATTTCGAACACACTGGAATTTTATTTTATATTTTCATATCCGTCGTTGAACAGCTGACCAAGGTTTTGGGTTTAAGACTATTAATGCTCTACTCCATAGCCTTGTAATTTTGAACCAATCCAGAAGACAAGGAAACTCCTGGATCAGTACCCCCAGAGGTATGATTTGTTATGGGAACATGGAGGACTTTGGGACTCGACAGATTTAACGCGCACCAGTCAACGGGAAGTCTTCGGCAGGCGGGGAACGAAATCCTCTTGGACATGGGCCCAGTGCCCTACCAACCAGGCTATCCCAGTCCTATATTGGAATTTTGAATAAAAAAGAAGAACAATTTGATGTTAAGTTCAGAAACAAAATTGGGTCTTTCAGTTCGCCAAATTTCATGTGTGTAGTTGCATTTCTGCGGCCTGCAGAGTATCCCGCATAATATTTTTTTATCTCAAGTTAAACAGTTAATTCACTAGCTAATTATTGAACGTTCAATTTCTTTCATCCCATCGTACTCCCTGATGGTTTTTCGCCCCACCTTCGCAATTTCGTAATTTTAAATGATTGCGCAACTTCGTTATTGGTTTCGAGACTGTTTTGTGTTAAGTAAGAAATATATCGTGAAAGAATTGAAATTTTTGTGAGAGGAAATAGAATTGTATCACTAAAGAAAATTGATGCTTGATTGGCTTGGCTTGCTAGAAATCAAATAAAAAGAGTAGTTAATAGCGTAAATACCACGTTTCAATAACCAATCAGGATCAAGATGCATACACTACGTCACTTGTCCCATTGAGAAAAAAAACGGTTGTTTATAAAGTTTTAAAAATTGAGTACTTTCGCTTGCCATCCTCTTCTATTTGCTGCTGAAAAAGAGACCTCTGGTGACAAGAGTTACAAAACTAGTTTTTCAAGTTGCCCCAACTACAATGTACAAGTAGATATTATTGTATGATTCATATTAATCGAAAAGTTCTAGAATTCTAAAAGAAAGTAATATTTAAGTTAGAGAAAATAAAAATGTATCGAAATCTGAATAAGGATAATCAAAAAATATTACAGCACAGGTGTAATGATCAAAAACCTGTTTTTTTTTCTGTTTGAGGTGAAAGCTCACCCTTACTAAAGGCAAAGGTCTTTTGATTTTATTCAGCAAATAAACTGGCTTTTAATTTTCTCTGAAAGATCTCGATAAGGATTTGTCAGTTTTGGATAATATTTTCCACTATCCCTTAGAAATTAGTTTGGGACCTTTAATATTTAAGTTCTGTGATTTTTACAATAATTAGTAACGGTAGTGAAAGCTGAAATCTTTGTAAAGTACTACTTTTGGCTGTAATTACTTTACTTTTACAATTAAATGCCTATTTTAATCGAAATTCTTAAATTTACCCAAATTGGTTACTTTTAATTGGATCAGTCAAGAAATTAATATTTTTTTAAATTTAAATTTTGTTATATTTTTTCAGAACTTGGGAGAGCAAACTGATGCTTTTGCAAGAAATTATAGACGAATGGCTGAAAGTTCAAGTCACGTGGCTCTATTTGGAACCCATTTTCAGCTCACCCGACATTATGGCTCAAATGCCTGAAGAAGGAAGGTACAAAAAGTTGCCCATTTTTTGAATAGAAAATTAGATAAAGTATATAGTTAATTACCATTATTGACAAAAACTTTCATAGTGTAACCCTATTTATTCTGATTATTTTGTTAAAGCATGGCATTTCAAGATATTTTATTTTTGGTAGCTTTACTAGAGAGTGTGCAAAATTTAAAAAAAAAAGAAGCATTGCATTATTGTTTAAACAGGCCCATTTAAGTTATACAGTGAAACTTCCAGGAAAGACAACCTTTGTGTAGCGATCATCTCTATATAGGACCACTTTTGGGAGGCCTCGGAAATTTTTTCAGTAAAATGATTTGTGTTGAAGAAAACTTTTAGGAGAGATCTCCCAAACCTCTCTCAGCGACCGGGCAAAGCTCTGCACCAAATGCTGGAAAGATCAAATAAACACGAAAAACTATAAAAATAAAAAATATTAGCAAACTAAATAAGTACATTCAAATATATTCAGATTGGCTCTTTTTGACGATCTCTGAGAGAGATCGTCGACCTCATGTTGCAGTCAGAAAAACGATTGAGAAAAATCCTGTATCTTCGATGAATTTAACTTCTAAGAACGACCATTTTACTGTGGAACAGAGAGTGGTCGCTTCCGAGAGGTTTCCCTGCTTTTATTAAAATGTAATTGAAAGAAATAATCGTAATAAGAAGAATATTGCATTAACTAAACGTTCAGCTGTCAAAAGTTTTCATAATGTGATGCTTATTAGGAAGATATCACAGAGATTAATTTATATTACCTTGCGCATTTATTTCATATTTCACTCAACATCTGTTTAATTATCACATAAATTTACTTATCCTCCTCTCCCAATAAAATTCTTCTTCTTACTGAGTAGCGTTGCTATAATATATAACTATTTTATTATTATTATGAGCACTGTATGAAAAAAAGTGAAAATCCTAAATTATATTTCGTTTTAATGACCAGATTTTCACGTATTAAGACTCAGTTTTAATGGTTTTTGACCCTAATCTTAAATATGCTTATCAGTTAGAGTAAAAAATATTTTAAGTTACAAGAAATTAGATAAAAATATGTACTTTCTCTTAGTAATCACATTTTTTTCCCAAACAGATTCTTGAACCTCAAAATACGAAAGGTAGCCGCAATCCGTAAAATAGGGTACTAATATTACCCGATAGAAAACTTCATACGCTTCAAAAATGTACAAATTTAAAATGACAATTGACATATTTCAAGTGCATCAGGAATAGTCACCTGTTTTCAAGACTTGGCGGACATGAATGTAACTAAACACAAATGTTTCGTAAAAAATAATAATGTAAGAAACAAAAACTAAAGAAAACCACAGAAGTCGAGTGAGAACACAGTGAAATAACACAGAAAAAACGCAGCGGCAGAGAGGAAAATCAGGGTAAAATGTATTTCTATGCGTTATGGAGAGGTGGCGAGGAACTAATACCGTTAACAAGAAATCAGCATTCAAATGAATAATATAAGATTCCAGGGTATCACGATGAGTCGACGCGACTGGGGTGGAAATAATTCTAGCATTGTTGAAATTGAATTCATGCTCAAGAATCCAACAATGTGAAGTAATTGAAGATTTCTCCAGATATTGAACATATCTATGGTGTTCTTTAAGTTTGAATTTTAAAGCGCGTTTAGTTTGCCTCGATGTAGCCAAGGTCACACTGACTATGAATGTGGTAAATGATCCTGCGATTATCGAAGCAAATAGGATCTTAAAGAGTCTTAAATTTGATTTACGTCGCACTAGAGCTGCACAATGGGCGATAGTCTGGGAAACATCTCCGAGGATGATCCGAAGACATTGCCATCGCAATTTTGATCCTCTGCAGAGGGGATGGCTCCCCCGCTTTGGTAGCCCGACGACATGCGCGCGAAATCGAGCGCTTTACAGTAGAACAGTTTAACGAGAACTGATACCTAGCCCCCTCGGTCCCAGCGCAGGCTGATGAAAGTGGTCACCTACCCGCCTACTGACTGCTGCCAGTGATGCTTAACTTCGGTGTTCTGCTGGAAACCGTGTCTTTACGATCAGTCAACTGTGGGACAAATGACTTTAAAGCCAAAACGGAGGAGATTATTAGCAATTTCATAACAAACGTGAGGAAAAGAACAGTAAAGTAGTAATATCTTCGTAAGGACTAAATGAAGTGAGTTTAGCAAGAGCTGAATCAACAATAGAAAGGTTAAATTCATGGTCAGCAGCAAGCTAGCGGAGAAGGTAAAGTATAGAGTTTAAAGAAGAAGAGTCACTGGGAAACGAAAGAAGGAAATGCAGATATTTTCTGACAATTAGGGTTACTAGAATTAACATGAGGGGTACAAAGAGCCGGCAAAATGTTTGCGATAAACAGAGGTGGAAAAATGATCAGGGTGTTTAGTTACAAGGACATCTGAAAAAGATAACGAAAAATTAATTTCGTGTTCTAATGTAAATTGAATGTTGGTGTTAACAAAATTGACAACAGAAAGTAACTCTTGAAAATCAGTAAGACTGTTTATGAGGAGAAAGGTATCGTCAACGTATTTGTTCCACCATGAGAATTTGAACAATTATAAAACTTCTATTTCGCACTTATTAATAAGCATATTTGAAACTGCCCTCTCGATCCATTAAGATAGAGTCCTAGAACGTGAAGATCCGATCATTAGATCAAAAGTTATTCAGGGTGGTCGTTTTTTTTGTGTGCATTGTACAAAGAAATGGAACGTTTTCCTTTTTTGAGACCCCATTTCTTAATTTTCCTATCTCATGTATTTTGGGCGTCCAAATCCGTCGTTACATTTATTTAAGGAAGGTTTTTTTGTCTGGTTTCGTAGCTTAAGATATCGTCTGCTCTTATTAATTAGCATAATTGACGTCCCCTCTCTGAATAACTAAGCTTGACTCCTAGTACATGAAAATCTGATCATTAGATCAAAAGCTATTCAGGATGTGTTTTTTTTGTACACTGTACACAATTTCACGTCTACCTAGATTTAAGGTCACATTCTCTGCATTGAGTATTTTGTTGCAGGCGATTCAATACTGTTGATAAAAATTGGAGGGAAGTGATGAAAGCCATTCTTGAAGACAAACACGTCTTGGCTGTTATTGAAATTGAAAACTTGCTGGACACTCTTAAGGCTTCCAACGACCTCTTGGATCTCATACAGAAGGTAACACGTTCATTACATTGTCGTTCATGTGTTTCTGTTGCTTTTTTTTTGCCAGATTTATTTATTTGCCGTGAATAGTGCTCAAAAAATGTGTTCTTAGTTACTGCATCAAAAATTAATGAACATAGTATTTGGTGGCACTTAAATGTGATGTCGTAAATCGTGACCTCTTTGTCAACAGAAGATATTGTTTGACACACTTACAAGTCCTTAAACTAGAATATAAATAATAGCTGTAACTTTACTTTAAAATGGTGTCAAAGTGGCAAATATCACCTTTTTCAAATTATGGGGTAACCCTTTTAAGCATCTTGAAAACTTGAGAAAATTGGAGAAACTTGACTTAATAATTTTATTACATAATCTAAAAGTATACTCTTTTGAGATCATGGTTTAAAAATCAAATATCATTAAGTTTCTTAAAACTAATAAGTAAAGGATAGTGTGAGTTGAGAAAAATAAAACATCTTTATGTATTAATAATACTTATTTGAAATATAAAGCTGAAAGATGATCTTGAGTGACTAGTATTGGTTAAAGTAATTATTAAAACTGGTCAAGAAAAGTCAACAATAAGTTGGTGTTTTAAAACTAATTTTAAATGATTCTTCAACAGGAAAATTCCTAATTTTTTAAAAAAATTTTCTGATTAAAGCTATTTTACTTAAACTCTAATCAAGAAAGTTGTTATTTAATAATTTTCAATTAGTGTTCTGAATGTATATAGCCAGCATATTGCGGAAAATTTGTATGAAAATATCTTTTCAGGGTCTCAATGATTATTTAGAGAAGAAAAGGCTTTTCTTTCCTCGTTTCTTCTTTCTTTCCAATGATGAACTGCTTGAAATTTTATCAGAAACCAAAGATCCGAAGAAGTATGCTTTTTTTTACTCTATCATAAATTTCTGATATTTGTGAATAATTATATCTTGGCTTTTACATACTTTTTTTTTGCTTTTAATATAGTCTAAAATTGCACAAAAGTTTTTTTTTATTAACTTCACCAGTTGTGAAACAGTGGTTTAAAATGCAGAGTCAGGTGAATAAATTAATTCAAAACTCGTAGTCAAAATAAATGGGTAAAGTAGGCATTCAAAAATAATAAATGATAACATAGGGAAACAAGATAAATAAGAGAAACTGGAAAAGCCTTGCTGGGGATAGGATAAGATGGCAGAGACTACTTTGGATGGTTTTAACCTGCAACAGTTCCTTGAAAGAATAAGAACATAGAAACATGATATCACAAATGTTATTTGAAATCAGTTGATGGGGTTAAAAATTATACATAATACGAGAACACTAAGAAAATAAACAAAAATCATTCTACATTTTTTAACTGTATTTTAAACATTTGCGAAAAATACTGCTACAGGAAATGTTTTACCAAACTGTTGAAGCAGCAATATGTGTTTAAGATCCATCTGCTATGTTTGAGAAGATGTAACGTTCCATGCATATCCCCAGATATCTGGCTAAAACTTTGAGAGTCTCTTGTACTAGTATCGGTGGTTACCGCCTAATTTGTGGAAATACAATGGAAATAAAATGCTTTAGAATGAATTTTGTTTATTTTCTTTGTATTCTATGAATAATTGGAAACTACTCCCAGCAGCTTTGTATCTCTACTTCCAATGTGATTTTTCACAAGTACAGGACAACCTGTTCCTGCCAAAGCTTTGCTAGCCATTAGAAAAAATTCAATCTCAGACTGCAAATCACGTTTAATTTATTTTTAAGCTAAACAAGTTCACAAAAATCGTTTTGTTTCGTTATTAATATTATTTTACCTGGTTCAGGCATTCAAAATTGAGCAAAATTTCGATCAGACAAAGCTGGGCTAAACTCATTGAGAAATAAAAATAATTTTGCTCTTTTTGTGAGTTTTTTAATTATACTGGTATACGAACATTTTACCTGGTTTAGGTTATGAAAACTGTGTCAAGTTCGCCTCTAACGTTGGAGACTAAAAATGGAAAATGCTAGAAGTATACGAATGGAAACAGTTGAGTGCAAAACAAATGAAGAGTCCAATTTACAAACTTTTCCATTTTCCTCTTAGTCAACAATTTAAAAATGTAGGTAATGCTCCTTTTCATTTAGTGTTGTTGGAGGAATCGATTAACTGACTGGTAACGAGTTAACTCGTCTTTTCATGCTCAGATAATTGACTGATGACGAGTTACTTCGTAATTGTGCTTGCATTATCTATTTCAATTTATATGAGACCCAGAATGGTATTGCAAGAGTTTAGCATATCGTGTTTAGTCAAAAATAAAAGCTGGTGACATGACATAGTTTCTGTGTAAAATTGCTAGTTGGCAAAGGTTTAAGATATTTTAAACAGATAGTATAAAGCCTGCATATATTTTTTACTTTCAATAATTTCTGAAGAATAAAAATTTCTCATCCCAAAACTAAGTTATGAATGTGCTCGTGAAAATATACGTTCGTATAATTGTACAGGGTTCAACCTCACCTCAAGAAATGCTTTGAAGGTATTGCAAAACTGAAGTTTCTGGAGAATCTCGACATCACCCACATGGAAAGCAGCGAGGGTGAAGTCATACAACTGACTGGAGTCATATCGGTCGTAAATGCCCGCGGTCAGGTGGAAAAATGGCTGCTTGAGCTGGAGTCTCTCATGTTATCCAGCGTTAAAAAGGTAATATTGGAATACTATTTAATAAATTGTGAAGGGTGAGTTTAAACTCTCGAAGTTTAATGATTCGTAAAAGCACTAGTTTTAGAGAATTTAAATGAAAATAAAGTATATCGCAGCGATAAGTTGACGAACTCTAGGCGTTTCTATGTGATGTTCTTTTTTATATTAGTACTTTATTTACATCGTACTAGAGCTACCTAATGGACTATTGGCCTCGGATCAGTTAGAGCATGATCCCTCTGCATGCCATCTCAATATTGATCCTCTGTAAAGGGCATGGCTCTCTCGTTTTGGTAGCTCGGTAACCTGTGCGTGAAGTATAGCACTTTATGGTAGAACAGTTTAATGAGGTTCGATAAAACACACTCTCGGTTACTTCGCAGTCTGAAAAAAAGGGGTCGTGACCGCAACCAGTTATTCTTGATTTCGACGATTTAGTGGATAACGTGTTTTACGATTAATCGAATGTGGTACGATGTTCTAGTTTAAGAATATCAAATGGTATTTCTGTAAACTGGGTGTGGAGATTCTGCGAAGAATGGCTGTATTTATGTTAGAATGTGCATTTTTATCTCACAATTTCTAAAGCTTACAGTCTGCGAGAGCAAAAGCTTCGTTCCAGTCTCAGTTTCTGTTCAAAATACCTGAAAGTTTTAGCTTATTGTTCGAATCTTTTCTCCTTGTCAGTTATTGATCCATTTGCCCAGAAACAGTGAACTTTCCTCAGCACTATATAATTATTGCTAGATCGGGTTATTTCTCTTAAAACTCTTCAAAAACATAAGAGTATGATTTGTGAGTGAAATAACACTTCTAAATGCTGTTTCTAAAAATAAGAAAAAGCTTCCACGTCACTACCTTGACCAACAATTACATCACAAATGAAGTCTCTGAGCACCAGATGACCAACACCGATCGAAATTCACACAAAAGAGTCTGTCTTGCCATCTAAAAAGGGGAAATCAAAATTCAAAATATTTTTTTCTGTACTACAGACGGCACCTTTGGGTAACTTTAAACTCACTCTGCATAATAAATATTTCCTGGAAAATCTCTCTTTATTTTTTGCAAAGAATCAAAATATATATCTGAAAAGTTCTAATCTCTCTATTAGGTTATTTTTGATGCTCTTGAATCTTACTCCAATGTGCCTCGCGAAGAATGGGTTCTTCAATGGCCTGGTCAGGCGGTCCTGTGCTGCTCTCAGAATTATTGGACTGCAGAGATGCATGAAGCCATCAAGAGTGGTCCTCAGGTATTCCATTTAAAAAAGAGTTTCCAGACTATTTTAGTGATTGATTCAAAAATAATTTTAAATTTTTTTATTGTAAGTACTTGTAAATTCTATTAAAAATGCGTTAATTTCCCTTTTAGGCAGGTATTAAAATAAAACTTCTATGCATGGTATAAATTCGAAAGTATATAAGCCTTACTTTTAACTAAAAATAAAGTAATATATACATTAAAAATGAATGCTTAATATGAGTCATTTCGCTGAAATGAATAATGTTAGTGGTTCCAGAAACAGGCCTGTGGGAGAGCGAAATGGTTGCACAGGACTTCCAACATTTAAAAACAATTTTCTTCAAAAATGGCGAAAATAAAAGGATAACCCACTAAAACATTTTCAACATGACGAAAATTAGACAGTTAAACGTCTAGAAAATTCGATATGGGTAGACAACCACTTCGTTGTATGGAAAATATTTTGAGTGTTATGAAACGTAGCGATTAAAAATTTCGTTATTGGAAGAAATTCTCTGAAAGGAAACTATGCTGCAGAATGTAAAGAGAATCAACATATTTAATTAGTTAATAATATATATATAGCAAATTAATTATGAGCTATTGTAATAACTATTTCTAACATATTACTGCAATAGGCTTAAAATATTTTTTCATATATAGTGTTGTTATTGCTTACAGCAGTGTCTGACGCATTTATTTTTAGAGTTTTAGATCTCAAAAATGCTCTAATCATGTATTGTTTCGATATTTTTCCAGAACCTACAAGCCTATTTAAAGCAGAATAATGATCAGATTGACAAGATAGTCTCCATAGTTCGTGGAGATCTCTCTAAACAGAATCGTATCACATTGGGAGCTCTTGTAGTGCTCGATGTTCACGCTAGGGACGTTGTAGAATATCTCTGCAAGGCCCAAATTACTTCTGACCAGGACTTTGCTTGGTTGAGTCAGCTGAGATATTACTGGATAGTAAGTTAAAAAAGATGTATTTATGTACTGCTGCTATCATTATAAGTAACGCTATTGAGATCGCTATTATCATCATTAGGCCATCAATGATTATTAGTCATCAATGTGTTGAGAAAAAGACAAAGTTGGTTGACAACTTACAATGTAAAAAAAACTAGATATACCTTTAACTAGTATTTGATGCAAAGTTTATCATTATCCCACAGTGTAGGTAAATGAAAGCTTATTTAATTTTAGTAACACCTTATAAATTGTGAAATAGGATTGATAAATACTTCCATGGCTCAGCTGAATGCACCAAAATTCGGTAAAAGACACAAAACTTTGACTGTGACTGTAAACTGAACGATATATGTTTACGACGCCGTGTTTTCTTTACCACTCGGTCTCGATGTATCGGGATAACTAATGCATGTTGTTTCAAGTATCAACTTATTTAGGTGGGTAAATGCTTTATTTGCTTTCATTGAGGTTCATTTCTTTTCGGAGTTAAATTGTTTTTCTATTCAAAAGAGTTGTTCAAATCAAGAAAGAAATGGTTGCTGGTGGGAGGCTAGATGTAGTGAGTACGGAGGAGAATGTAGAACTTCCGATTCCTGTATGTTTGGCCATAGTGCAGTGTGTGGATTGGAAATGTCATCCACTAAGATAGGACTCGATCTGTTGACCAATCTAAGCTTTTTAAGCTTCTGAATAATTTCGTCTTGTATTTCTATTATGATCTAAGAGCCAAGTTTTATTAAATCATGATGGATCCCACCTGTGAGAGCCCACAAAACATTCACCATTAACTTTATTTTTATTATTATTACGCTGTGAACTTTGAAGATTAATATTTGTTCAACCTACAATAAGGCTGACAAGCACTAAAACCAAATACCCAATTATGTTTAGCACAATAAGCGATGCCATTGTTCCACAAAGCTACTCACGCTTCATAACAGTGTGAATTTCCAACCTTTACTTTTCCAAATTTTTTTAAAAATATTAATATTTTATAGCTTAATAAGCAAGTGAGGTATATAAATTTCAACAAAAGAATAAAGAGGTGAAAAATTAAACTAATATAAAATAATAAGCTGTTATAAGTTGACATATCAAACCTACAAATTTCATCCTTCATGACTTATTATTATTTTGATATCATAATCGACTGTCTTGAACCAGTAAGCCGAGAAATAAACTTTTGTTTAACTCGTTTCACAATGGGGTCTCTTTTCTTCATAGTTTTTCCTTTTAGTTATGAGTAATATCTCAAACCTCACGCAATTTTCATGATGAAAAGCGTCGTCTCTCGCCCGTCGCAAAATAATGCGCGTATGAGAAAGCCCTTCTGGTGGCAATTAAAGAGGGTAGTAGTCTAACATGTGAACTTGCAAGACAGTTTAACGTTTTCGATGAAACGGACGTCTCCGGATGAGCAAGCGGGTTCCACACACACTGTTGGAAGTTAAGAGGAAATAACGAGTATCAGCCTGTATGTCATTGCTTTTTCGCCACCGTAATGCATTTATATTCAATAGAGTACTTCCCAAGTGACGAAAAGTGGTTCCTGTAAGACACTCTCAAGCTCTCCAAATGTTGATTGTCATCTCAGGATATTGTCCCTCACAGCGCCAGACCACCCATGATTTGTGTTTGGTGGACTAGTCGTCAAGTGGTTCCTTATGAGCTACCAGAAATGGGCCAAACGGTCATTGCGGACATGTACTCGCATGGGATGGAAGCGTGTAACAGACATTGGACAAAAGGAGATAATACTAGTAAATGAGAAAGGTGTATTCTTCTTGCATGACAACGCCCAGGTAGGGTGTTGTCATGGAAGGGATACGATAGAGCAACTTGGTTGGAAGACTTTGTGCCAACCTCCTTGCTCACCTCACCTTGCACCATCAGACCTTTTCGATTTCTTGCTCAATCATATATGTGCATAATCCTTCACAAATGAAGCAAAACTTTCAAAACCCTCCGATTTTAACATCAAGGGAATTGCACAGCTAGAGATTGACAGAAGATGCTGGATGCCGATGGAGATTACTTCGAGGACTAACAATTGGTAACAGTTTGTGCAATTTCTTTTTAGCCGTTAAAAATGCCTAGAACTTAATTGGTTACCTTGTACAATTTTAGAAAAGCACCTAATATCATTTATTCATTCTCAATATAAGAATCTAGTCAATACGATCAACAAATTAGTTGATAGATTGAGAGAAACACACTTTTGAACTTTAACGATACAGAGGCTGTTAGGGTGTATAAAATATGTAAAATACTTAATTCCGCATTTTAGTGGAGCAAAGCAGTTAATATGTAGCTTAGCTATGTGAAGTGCACGCTATCGGCTTTCAAGCTTCAAGGGTAAGATATACACAGCCTAAAATTGATCTAAAATGTTGGCCTCTTATTTTTTTTAAATCCAGGATGATAACATGACGACACGCATGATTAACTCATTTCTGGATTATGGCTACGAATATTTGGGAAACTCAGGTCGCCTCGTGATCACTCCCTTGACGGATCGATGTTACCGTACTTTGTTCGGTGCTCTCAATCTGCATCTGGGTGGGGCACCTGAAGGTCCGGCAGGAACTGGAAAGACAGAGACTACTAAGGATTTGGCAAAAGCTGTGGCCAAGCAGTGCGTCGTCTTTAACTGCTCAGATGGTCTGGATTATATAGCCCTTGGAAAGTTTTTTAAAGTAAGTTTTGTAAATTGAAAACATTCATTTTTCTCTCTCACGTTTCTTCAGCTCCCTTGTTGGTAAAAGAACAACTCTACTGAACATTTTGAAATCCTGCTAAACCTTCATATCACTTAACCTGAGTGTGATTATCTCTTTCTTTAGTTTGTTTACAAGATACTCATTACTTGTTTAAAGTGTCGAGTGACTAAAGCGTGTTGAACCGTAATATCATTGCAATTTTTGTAACCTTAATATACTTGAACCCTGTTGTCATATTTATTAAATTCTACTACGAAATACTGATGACCAGATACAAAAAGTCAAGTGACTAGAGCGTGCTGATCTATAATATCGTTACAATTTTCAGAAACCTTTTAAAACCTTAATATCGTTATAAATTTCAGAAACCATAGGGTGAAGTTAATCAATATTGTCATATTTATGAAATTCGACTGCAAGATACTGATTATTGGATAAAAGTATTAAGTGACCAAAGCGTGTTTAACCAAATTATAGTTAAAATTTTCTGAAACCTTAATAGGGTGCTAAGTTGAAACATGTTATCATATTTCTTAATTTCGATTACAATCTAAGGATTTTTGAAAGGAAAAATACACGTTGAGTTACTACACAGATTTGGAAGGTGCTGGACCATAATAGCGTTTAAAATGTCTACAACTGTTATGTAATTGTAAGATGGCATTCGAACCATAATATCTGCCATCTTTTTTGTAAACTTCATTAATGGAAAAAAGTTAGGTTCCCACATTGTTGAAAGTTTGGAGGATGTTAGAAAAATAATATCGTTTAAATTTTCCATTACTTTTATAGGGTGATAATGTGAGAACCATGTTATAATATTTTTTAAGTTTGATTACAAGACACTATGGTTTGATTTGAATGGAAACGCACGTCAATTTAATATGATCTTAATATTGCAAAAATTTGAACCGTATTTCGGTTCAAGGTGACGATAATAGGGATATTTCGCAAATTTACGGAGGTGCACTTCTAGTGCGCATGCGCAAGTCATTTTAGTTCTGGTGAAATGCGCCGGTGAAAAAATATCAAATTTACGTAAGTGAAATTAAGAGATTTTGTAAAAATCCGTAAGTTGAAAACCCTAACGTTGTGGAATATCGTTTTAACTTTGCCCACAAAATCAAAACAAACATTTGCGATAGACGTAAACCATCTCTACAATGCTGTAGCATGCGAGACAAGGTGCTTTGCTCTGTGCAAAATTACGGTTTCGTGAGCAGAAGAAAAAGGTAGATTTTGATGAATTCAGCAATAAAGAATGAAGTTTATTATTCAGATTTGTGGTCGAAGATTAAAGAAATCTAGTTTCTCCATAAGGTTCACAAGTAACCATAACTTACAGTATTTGGCTCTAAACTACACATGTAAGTTATTAGCAATATAGCACGATTCATTTTTATGTGTCATCAATAAATTTCTTTAAATCCGCATTTTATGTCCATGTTTGAAAGTCGACAGAAAACAGCATTTAACAGCTATAAACAGCGTGCTTCTAGCTTTATCTTTGCAGCGTAAATCCTGCCAACGTAACGTAAAGTAACGTAGCATCTAAAATTAACGCGAGTATGCGTAGTTCCTTCAAATCTTACTTACAGGAGCGTACATAAGCTAACGTAAAAGTGCGAAATTCCTTATTTTTGTTTAATGGTGTAACTATTTGTAAAATTTTATAAAGGTGTTTTTGAAAGCCTGAGAAACTGTTAAAGTTTTGTTTGTGTTTCAGGGACTTGCATCGTGCGGTGCTTGGTCCTGTTTTGATGAATTCAACAGAATAGATCTAGAAGTTCTATCAGTTGTTGCTCAACAGATTTTAACCATACAGCGGGGGATTGCGGCTGGATCCAAAAGACTGTTCTTCGAAGGCACAGACATCAAATTAGATCCCACATGCTCTGTGTTTATAACAATGAATCCCGGATATGCTGGTCGCTCTGAACTACCGGATAATTTGAAGGTTTGCGTGATTGTTCATGACTTGTAAGAAGTGATGTCAAAATTTTCAGAGATGAAGTTTTAATCAAAACATTTTTCCACTTAATGACTGGAGTACAAAATTCTTTAGTTTCTTATAAATGAAATTACAAAAAATAAGTGTAGGATGGAAGCAATATTTTGAGTCTTCTGGAAAATATTTAATAACAATACAGAAATAGAAGCTCTTTATAACGCTAATCTTGAAACGCGAGGCTTAGCGTTTTTATAAAATTTTGTGTTAGATCATTTTACATTTTTTTAAACTTACCGTCTAAGCATGGCAGACATGAGCATCGTTGGCAGGGGATTGTGCCCTTTAATAATTAGAAATCTTTAAAAGCCTGCCTCAGACAGTGGAAGGAAATTGCTGTGAATTATTATCTAATTAAATTACTTAAAGTTGAAAGATTTAAAAGTAATGAATTTTTTTTTCACAATATTTAGCACATAGGGAATTTTTTTTTCCTTTTGTGTGAACTGTTATGACTGCCTAAGTTAATTTCGACGTCCCCCTCAAAAATTGAGCTCATGTGACGCCCATGATGGCAGCAATATTAGTTTGGAACAAATCAGTCAGAAAATGCTTTAAAATAATCGTTAGATGCATATGCACAAAACAAACACAAAAGTATACACTTAAGTATTTATCATTTACTGAAAAGAAAAGAATTGAAATTTTCTAAAGTATTGCTGTTAGTTACAAATTAATGAATTTTATTGGCTTAGCTTTCAAACAAATTTTAAACAAATAACGTAAACTGTTAACATATATACAACATAAAAAGCCTCAAGTAATTTTTTTATGTTATTCCTTTATCTAAATCTTTTTCTTAATTAATTCTAAACTAAACGCTTTTTCTCACACTTTAATTTTCACATCCTGTCTTTTGATCCATTTTTGTCTTCAAGTTATGTATGAATTAATATTTTATATTTTCCCCCCTTTTGAACAGTGAGAAAGACTTTTTCCCTCGATCTATTTAATAGACCAATTGTAATAACTCAGATTTCCGTTATTCTTTAAGTTGAAACATTTTATGGATTTACATATTTTGCAATATGTTCCCTAACTTTTATTTGAGAAGCATTTCGATTTGTGTGTCACTTGGATGTATGTTCTCTCTCTAATAATAATTAAATAAGTTTTGTGACTTCTTTCCCTATTTGAGATCTACTTTTTATCTTTTCTCTTGGCAAAGACTTTAGATATATCGCTTAGTTTCTGAAATTTCTTAACTACAGCTTTCATTGTTTTCACCCACAAAATTGATGTAGTTTATGAATTTATATAATGTATTTATATAATGTTTTGCATGTGTATGTTTACATTGTGCGAAGGGATGCGCAGAGGTTTATCCTAAAATATTTTATGAACTATACAGCTAAGAACGGCATTTTATTGGAATTTTAAATTCTTGTAAAAGCAGGGGTACAAATTAAGAAAATTTAGTCCATTGAACTAGAAACTAAAAAATATAACTAGTTAGTAGGCATTTTCACTGTTCCATTTACAAAGATTATACTTTATTTTGTTTTGAAAAAGATAGTTAAAAGTTAATAAAGTGAATTTAAACGAAAAATTACGTAACAAAAACTGTGAACTGACCACTATTTTGAGACAATAACGAAAACCTAATCATGAAATTGAAAACCAAAAAATCAAAACAGCATACCATTCCTTTACATTGATTGCGTTAAAATTTAGCCATCCCAAACTCACGGACCACTGCTAATTTCGAGACTCGGTATAAAAATTAGTTCATAGGAACAAACTTAATAATTAAGTTAGTCCCGCAGTGGACTGATCGTTAGGACACGGCTCCCAGCAGATCACCGAAGTCAAGCATCACTGGCTGCGGTCAGTGTGCGGGTGGGTGATCACTTGGATCAGTCTGCGTTGGGACCGAGGGTGTGCGGTATTGGTCCTCGTTAAACTGTGCTACCGTAAAGTGCTCGACTTCGCGCGCAGGTCGTCGGGCTACCGAAGCGGGGGTGCCATCCCCTCCGCAGAGGATCAAAATTGTGATGGCATGTCTTCGGATCATCCTCCGGGATGTTTCCCAGACCGTCGCCAATAGCCCATTGTGCTGCTCTAGTGCGACGTAAATTAACAACAACAATAATTAAGTTAATTATAGTTGGTTATTTAGTTAATTGTATCTCGTAACGATGTTTGTTTTTAATTTTATGCATTAGGCACTGTTTCGACCTGTGGCCATGATGGTACCAGACTATGCCATGATATCTGAAATTGTGCTCTACTCGTGTGGATTTGTGAATGCTCGTCCTCTTGCTGTCAAGATTGTAGCCACCTACAGACTCTGCTCTGAACAGCTTTCCTCCCAATATCACTACGATTACGGAATGAGAGCAGTCAAATCTGTTCTTACTGCAGCTGGGAACTTAAAGGTAAACGCATAAGCAGCTGCACTACACAAATTTAATTATACACACTATGTAAGGATCAACTAAGTCTTTCGCGTAAATAAAGGATTAATTAAACCAAATGGTAAAAGAGATTTCTATTATCTAGTTTAGTTAGTGAAGGTAAACAATTCGAGATTCATGCAATTAAGTACTTAGTCACATTTAATCACAAAAAAAATTAAACCTTTAACTCTAGGCATGGGCCCTGCAGTGCCTAACTATTTTCAAAATCATGAAATATTTATTGACTGTGTTTAATCGTGCATTTTCTTATTTGGTGGTAATAAATTCTTAACTCTCCTATAATGTGACAAAACTCACCTGTTTGTTTGCTGCAGTTGGATTGTGTTTCAAAAATTGGAAACATGTATCCATAGTCTTGAGGTTTGTATATCTGAAATATTTAACGAATTGGTTCACACCAACAAATATAACTCATGAAAATTTTAAAAAAGAAAAATTGATAAAATATTTTATTCTTTTGAAAATTTAAAGAGTAATTTCAAATAATTTACTCCATTCTTTTCCCACATCTTTAAAGTAGATATGATTCCAATGATTCATTGTAATTTTCAGAAAATACGTAATAAGTTTTTTTTATAGTAATTGAAACTAGTTCAGTTTTAATTTAGTCTTCAAGGGAGTCTTCTTTCTTTAATTGTACTTAAACATAAGTCACATGACCGTACGTTACCTCGATAATTCGGTTCCTTTCAGCACTGTTTCATCAGCCTGTTTTAAGTGTATAATATGGTTTAAATTAGACTCAGTATAGTTGCTTTTGTCTCATGTACTCTTAAATCTTGTATTCATAAATAAATTATTGATATCAATTTATTGGTAAATAATTCTGGGGTGTTTCATAATGACCACTTATAATATGTTTCTTACACTCTTAATTCATTACACTCCTAATGCGTTCAATTCTTTCTTACACTCTTGTTCCACTCTTAATATAGTCAAAAAGCTCAGTACATGCATTAGGGGGCTGCAAATTAATGTTTTGGAGAAGAAGAAAAAATCAGAATATAAGTAATCACTTGTGAGGAAGGCAGATGTACGGAACATCGAAAAAACCTGTTTGATTAGGGGAAGAAATGGAAAGGCGTTTAAGAAAACACGTCCAGATTTTGTCAGGTTAACCAATGAATATGGTGATTTCATTTTCGCCTTCCTAAATAGTAATCCATTGCATAATGATAGCGTAATATCCTTTTTAAAAAAAAATTGAACATCGATTTGAAACTTCTGATGGGAATGCATTTTTGTCAAGGGTTTTTAAAAAATATAATTGTCTAGATTGCTATGCGTTCCAAACATCCTGTATTTTTCATATTTAATTATAATCTGCTTGAAACTCGATTGTTATGCGTTTCTTTTACGTAATAATTTATTTTTACAGTTTTGACTGCTGTGTACTTGAATTCCATCCTATTGAAATTTGCTTCTCTTTTATTTCATAGCTTAAATATCTGGAGGAGAGTGAAGACATTTTGGTACTGAGATCAATAACAGACGTCAACCTGCCAAAATTTCTCTCTCATGATCTGCCTTTGTTTTCTGTAAGTATTCACTTTTAAGCACTTGTTTTTGATATTTACAAATATGTGTAAATGCTTGGTTAAAATTTTCAGGGTATCACATCTGATCTTTTTCCTGGGATAAAACTGCCGACTCCGGAATATCAGCACTTGAATGCTGCTATCATCAAATACTGCAAAGAGATTAACTTGCAGTGCCCACCTGTATTCTTGGAAAAAATTCAGCAGGTCTTTATTAACCTACTCTTGAATTTTACTATATCATAGAAATAAATAAATGTTATAATTTAAATGAATTTTAGTGCCACTTAAACTGTTAGTTTTTCTAGTTCTTTTCAGAGATGGTAATCAGTAGGTGTCCCTTATAAACTACCATGTATAGAGTCGTGGTGGCTCGGGAGATAGAGCGCTCGCTTCTCAATGAGACGACCCAATCCCAACGTGGCTGGTCGATACGAATTCCGCATCCAGCTTGTACCGACAACAGTGCTGATGTAAAAATATCATTCAGTGGTAGAAGAATCAAGGGTTGGAGTACTCCTGCCGTCAGGATGACCACGGGAGGTTTCCGTGGTTTTCCCTTCCATGTAACCCAAATGTGGGTTAGTTCAATCAAAAAGTTCTCCACGAGGGCAAATTTCTTTCAATACTTGATCCATGGAATCTTCTGGATTGGGTTAAAAATTGTACCTAGTTGAACACTAATAGACGTAAATGAAAATTGGGTCGACTGTTCAACGACAGTTATAACATAAAATAAAAAAATTCAATTGAAATTTAACATGCATTATTTCTTCAAAGTACTCCCTTCTTTTAAATTTTACCAATACCATCACATATCAAGTATCCCGTTGGTAATGTAATTAGACTTAATTTAGATTCGAATTAAAAGTTAATTTTGCAATGCCCTCACCATAAAAAATGTGTTCAGTTCGTTTAATTACTATTTAGTATTTAGAAAATACATTAGCGAACACAATTGGATACCAGTAAATGACGTCACAAGTACAAAAATTTCAATTTTGAATTTTTTGTCGCTTGCGTTGATTTTTCAATTGACGTGCAGCATTAATATTATAAAAATTGCATTTGGGACGAGACTGCTAAAACTGGACAATACATGCGGGATGGATGAGTCAAAGATTTACTGTATTTTTTTAAATTAAAAAAAGTAGGAAAAGTAGCATTTCATGGAAAAACTTTCTTTCAATATCATTAGTGATGAGGAACTATATTATATATTTTGAATATTTCACTTAAATTTCTATAATGGATGCTTCTCGTGTCCATAGATTTATGAGATGATGATTGTCCGTCACGGTTTCATGATAGTTGGAATGCCATTTGGGGGTAAAACTTCAGCTTACCGAGTTCTCGCTGGTGCTCTTGCTGACTTGCACGAACAGGTGATATCTCCTTTTATTTCTACACTCTTGCAAAGTATATGTTAAGTTCTCCTTTACTAAAGAAATTCTTCTTTTTTTTGCTTACGTTCTTGTTTGCTTGTTATCAAAATGGAATGAACATTTATTTACAATTCTTTCTAGTAAGAGTTTTTAATAAGTCTAATAATAATATCTACAATCAAACGATTGTTAAAGGAGAGTTAGTTTGTTAAGTTTATTTTTGTTTAAAAGAATCAAAATAAGTTAACCCTTTGCTTACGGCTGGTGCACTAAATAGATCATAATGTCTTCATCAATGCCAAGCTCCATAATCAAAAAGTTAAATTCTTGTCGTAGTACACTTATTGAAACAGGCAATCGGATCAAACTTTTATTTTATAGAAATGACAGTTTACTCTTGAACCCATAGATGTGCAATACAATTACAGACTTCAGGCGATGTTCTCGAAGATTCCATTTTTTTGTTGGGGAAATAAGGGCCCTAATGAATACAGAGCAATGATGATACCCTAATGAATACATCAGCAGTTATGATCAGTCCGTAGTTTTCAGGATCTTTCTTACCGCTACTATGGGCCCCAGAAACGCGAATGTGAACGACCCCCAAAACATAACATACCATCAGCCTATGTATGACCTGCTGAGCTTGAGGAGAAACTGCTAGCCTGTATGACGGTATACCCTGATGTGACCGTCGGCATGATGAATGATAAATCGTATTGCATCTGGTCCAGTGGGGATGTTCCGGGACCCACTGTAGGCGTAGTTGACGATGATGCCTGGTGATCACAGGCACACAAGTGGTACGTTTGCTGTGCATTTCCAGCATCAGTCCATTAAACTGAGTGTTTCAAAGCACTTGCCTCTGTATTGTACTGGGTTGAGATTTTGTCTTACCAAGCGGAATAATCACCGGCGTTCCTTTCCTTGGATGACGCTTGTACGTCCAACACCTTGGTGTGTGTGTCAACTACTGGTTTCGTCGTGAATTTTCCACTTTGCTTTAAATACTTTTAACGACAGATCATGAACAACGTACTAGTTGTGCAGTTTTGAACATATTCGTTTCGAGTCTTCGGGCCATTATGACCTGCACTCTATTAAATTTGTTTCAAACCTTAAAAGGTTATTCGCCTTTCCCATCATCCACAAAGATTTATTTCTAACCTTCTCCAGCAGCAGTTAAATACTATTCCAACTTAATCACTCAGAGTAATGTAGACGAGTTAGTTGAAAAGTGTGGGGGGTTAGAATATTTTGGTTCATCAGTGTGCACATCCATTGAAACAGACAATTCAAAACTCTTGTTTTATAGTTTTCACTTTTTGTACTGATTTGTACTGATTATGCTGCAGCTACAGAGCGTTTGACAATTGCAATTTTCCCTTCTGATTTATCCTTTCTAAAGAAAGTGCAGCGTTTAAACATAAATGATTTATTTTCATCTTTCATTTTTTTTCGATTGTTATTTTTTTATATGTATTGCCTTTTTATATTTATTCTAAATTTTCCTCTTCAACCAAATTCTTGGCAACCAGTTTATTCTTGAACCCATTGATGCATAACACAATTAGAGACTTGTGTATTGAGGTGATGTTCTGCTCGAAAATTCATATTTTTGTTGCGCAAATAGACGCCATGATACCATATTATTATTAGATTGAGAGCTGATTTCTGTAGTCTCTTTTTAACGTTGCTTAAATTTCGATAGGTTTGTACTACCTGTATTGCAGTTACAGTGTATGTGCCACTCTTACCATTTCCTTTTTTGACTTAACCTTTCTAAAGTGCAGCATTTAAACGTAATTGATTTTTTTTATCTATGACTCTTTTTACATTGCTGTTTTTATATTTATTGCTGTTTTTTTTATCTATTATTTAAACGTTTCGCTTTAACCAAATTTTTGTCAGCTAATTTACCCATGATTCCATTGATGTCATTGAATAAAAGGAGTCTATTATAAATATTACTATTAATTTCGATTAGGAAATTATATAAGTGAAAAAAGCACTTCTTATCACAAATTAAAATTGAGATTTAAACAAGCAGTTTTCTTCTGAATCATGAAAACTGATGAATTCGTATATCACATAGCACGGTACTGTTTTATTATTCCAACAATCTTCTGAACTGCTTTTTGTCTACTGTTTTACCTAGTAAATTTTATTTAATTGTATCCCTCTTAGGGTTTAATGAATGAGAACAAAGTACAAATTACTATCATCAATCCAAAATCCATTACCATGGGCCAGCTGTATGGGCAGTTTGATCCAGTCTCCCACGAATGGTCCGATGGTGTCTTGGCTGTCAGCTATCGTGCATTTGCACAATCCACTGTGAGTATCCACTAAGCTTGTTCACATATTCAATTGTTTAGAAGTGCAGATGGTATAAAGATGTATGTATGCATTTAGACTCCAGATAGGAAATGGCTGATATTTGATGGACCGGTCGATGCCATATGGATTGAAAATATGAACACAGTTTTGGATGACAATAAGAAGCTGTGCTTGATGAGCGGAGAGATCATTCAGTTGGCCCCCACCACCAATCTCATATTTGAACCCATGGATTTAGAGGCTGCATCTCCCGCCACTGTGAGTTAGTCTTTAAGTCTCCAGCGTATTAAATTTTTTTGGCAGTTTTAAAAGAATGTGTATCCTTATCTAATGACATGACTTTGTCATCTAGAGAAGAATGCAGAATCCGAAATTTCATTTCATTCATTGAAATGTTTTTCTTCATTGAAATTAGTGGGGGCTGGGATAGCCTGGCTGGCAGGGAGCTTGACTCACGTTTGTGAGAACAGGAGTTCGAATCCAGGGGGCCGATGATTCTCCATGTAGTAAATGGTAACTTATGCATGTTAAATCTGCCTGGTCCCAAAGTCCTTCATGTTCCCACAACAAATCATGCAATAGGATTTGGAGATTGACCATTCTCTAGTTCAGGTCAAAATTACGATCTGTGAATGAACGAATGTGACGTATAGTGTAATGAAAGTCGAATTCTTGTCCATAGATGGCGCCACTGGAAAACTAGAACAATCGCACACCTTGCCTTAATGGTCTACTGCAAAAAAGATTGAAATTAGTTGCCGAATTTCAACATTTGTTTTTTTAAATATTTTTCAATCTTAAGCATTTTACTTTCGAAAAATTATTAAAAATGCTTACAATGTTGTAATTTAAGTTTAATTAGCAGAATTTAATAGAACACATTTTGAATGAAACAAAAACTTTTACTAAAAATTAATTAGTTGCTTAATAAATAGATAAATTCCAGACTTCTCAGTAGGTTTACATAAAGGAAGTAGAATCCCTTTTCGATCTGAAAGGGGAACCACCAGAATTTCTACTCAGGCAATTCCTTCCACATTTTGATATTTCATACTTTGAGGCGATAACATTGGAATTCAAAATGTTTTTGATTTGATTTAACAGTCTTAGAAACATTACGAAATATGCAGAAAGGAACATTAAGGGTCTTGAACTTTCTCCTAATTAAACTACTGAGATAATATTTTAAAGTTTGCTGATACCTCTAAAATGACAACTGTTACTATATTTTGAAAGCTAAAAATCCGTTTAATTATAGCTGAAAATGAATCCATTTGAGAGCCGTTAAATTCGAAACGTATTCAGTGAAAATACTATTTCTTATGATTTCACAACCTAAAGTATCATCAGCTTAGAAACTGAAAATTAACAGAAACCAAAATAATCATTTTCTGAGTATGTCCTATCTTAACGTATGAAAATCCATAAGTTGATCAAAAATTATTCTGGTTCTAATTTTTTCCCCTGTTCACACTTTTTTAATTTTTATTACTGGGGGCTAAACCAGCTGTTCGCTGACTCTCACAATTACCGATGGATTTCGCAATAATTGCTGTTTCTTGGCATAAAACAGCTGAAATTATTCAACTAAAAATATATGTTCTAAAAACAGCACTTGTCCAGCCACTTCCTAAGTCCAAATATTTTCCTTATGATACTATTGAGATCTTTTAATGAACACAAATCATTTTTCTAAGTAATCATTTTTTGAAATAACGTTTAAAATTAAAAGTATAGTGTTATAACAAATTTGGGTGAGTTTACAACTGCAATTTAATATTTTTGCTTTCAAAACGGGTGTATTTTAAATACAATTTCTGTATTCATCATTTAGTGCATAAAGCTGAAAATTAAGGTCGAAATCCGTTAACGAATCTCTTTAACCGTAATATTATATTAATGTAATTTGCATTAAAAAATGATAATTGTAAAACGGTTCATACGATCAGAGACCTATTTAAATAGATTTATCTCAAAATTTAGCGTAGAATTGTATTATTCTAATTATAATAATAATAATAAAAACAATCTACATAAACTCTTAATTTAGAAATCAAAAACTTAATAATAACAGTGCAGGTAATTTTAACCTTTAAAGTAGGGAAACAAAAATATTCATAGGAAGAACAGTAACTTAAACTTATATCAATTTTATGCTGATGACAACCAAACCCATATGAAAATTAAAATGAGAAAACTGGATCCTGCCATGTGATTTTCCAGCCAATAGAAATGCCCGTACAATAATGGAAAACTGCGACACCATCATTAGATTTTTATATATAGTAAGATACAGTTAATATTTTAAAGAGTATTACTATATTTTTATTAGGTATCTCGATGTGGTATGATTTATATGGAGCCTACAGCCTTAGGATGGGAGCCATTGTTACAGTCATGGCTTAATATTTTACCGGAATCCATCAATGAAGACAGCAAAGATCTCCTATTAGAACTCTTCGATTATTTCTGTCCTCCTTTACTCAGTTATGTCACACACAATGCTTCCAAGGTATGCCTTCTTCCATTTACAGTAGAGTCTCCCCCCAGAGAATATGTCTCCTTATAATTGATCGAAATAACATTAAAAATATTTCCCATAAAGCGAAGTGGTTGTCTCTTTTTTCTAAATTTTCAGAAGTTCATCTTTTCGATTTTAGTCTTTTCTAAGAGTATTTTAAAGTTGGAATTTCTATGCTACTCATTCTTTCTTACCTTTCAGTTTATTCATTCCCAGAAAAAATGCAACCAACTTTATTTTTTTACTCTTAAAATTTTTATGAAAATTTGACATCATGAATTTCAAAGTAATGAAAGATTACAGTTTCAAGTAAAATAAACACACGTACGTACTTCTACAAATTATTTTCCAAATGGACGCATCGTATTAATTTTTAAGAATTTTATGTATTTAATAAAAATAGGAGAATTTAATATCTGGAAAAAACTGTTTGTTTAAAGATATACTTGTATACTTTTTCACTTGTTGTAAGAGCGAAGTGTACCAAAATGTGAATTTTGTAACGTTTACTTTGAGGACGGCAAAAATCTCTAACTTTCGTTTAATAAAATTTTGTCTTTAGCGAATTTCTTTATTAGAACTAATTGATTTTGGTTATAGAGATACTTTATATTTGCATAGTCTATTTTTATGACGAAAACCAACAATATTTTAGGATTTATTATGTTAATGTGAATATCTATCTTGTAGGAACTATCTCCGACAACTGAGACGAACCGTGTAAGGTCCCTGATGACATTGCTGGATTGCTTGTTTCATGATTTCAGCTGGATAGATGGCATGTCTGAATCTCAAGTTGAGACACACATTCAAGTAAATTTTGTAAAATGTTAAATTTAGAGTTACTACCCATCGCTTAAAACAATCCAATACAATGTTTATTTTATAACTATCGTTGAACAGCTGGTCCATTTTTTGGGTTTACAACTACTAATGTTCAACTCCGCAGTCTTGTCATTTTGAACTCAATCCAGAAGACAAGGAAACTCCTAGATCAGTACCCCCAGACGTATGATTTGCCATAGGAACATGGAGGACTTTGTGACTCAACAGATTTAATGTGCATCAGTCACCATGTACTACACGGGGAGTCTTCGGCCGGCGGGTATCGAACCCACGAACTCTCGGACATGGACCCGGTTCCCTACCAACCAGGCTATCCCGGCCATCAATATGCTGATTTTATTTTATTACCGACGTTGAAAAACCGACCAAATTTTTGGGTTTACGATTACTAATGTTCAACTCCGTAGCCTTGTAATTTTGAATCCAATCCAGAAGACAAGGGAAATCCTGGATCAAGTATTGGGTGAAATTTGCCTTCGTGGAGGACTTTTTGGAGGACTAACCCGCATTTGCTTTACACGGAGAGGAAGACCACGAGAACCTCCCACGGTTAGCCTGACGGCAAGGGGACTCTAACCCATCATCCGTCTACCACTGAGGATATTTCACGTGAGCTCTGTGGTCCGGATGCGGAATTCGTATCTATCAGCCATCACCGGAATCGAACCCCGGCTCACCTCATTGGAAGGCGAACGCTCTATTCTCTGAGCCATCGCGGCTCTCAATATGTTTATTGTAGAAAATGTAGCAGCACACAATGAAACACGGTTTTTTCAGTTGCACTGCAGTATACGATCCAGCAATTACTATCCAGAAATCATGCTGTAAATTTTATAAATAATTCTGGTTTAGTGTTGTATGATAGCGCTATATATGCCATGGACGATGCGATATTTAAGGCTGAATAAGATTGATTTTTTTTTAACAAAAAAAGGTCAATATAAAAGGTCAATGTTTTTTAAAAAGGTCAATGTTTTTTAACAACGTTTATAGTTATTGTCCAAAAATTTAACTCTCACGTTTTAAAATGAAGATAATTTTAAATGAGTCCTTCGTAAGAAAATGTTACAAAGAAATTCACAATATTCTTACAAATTTTCCATGCTTATGCGATTTTTAGTTAAAGTAATTGCATAAATTATACCTAGTGGATGCAACAGCTGGAGTGTATGGGGCTCAGTTATTAAGATCTTCCTGATAGTCCATTACCAGTCTTGGATTTCATGAGAGTGTTTAGCTTCATGGAAGAGGTATAGCCCAGGTGGACTTTTGGATGGCAACAACAATTTGTGAGAAACCATGTGATTAAGTTCATCGAGTTTGAGGTGTTGTCCTGAGAGCTGTATTAAGTTCAAGGTTTTGTGTGGTCTCTTCTGTGTTGGTACTTGCACGTCAAAAAGAAGATCTTTTATACCCACACATGTGAATTATGACGTCAGCGCCAGCTAATCTTTATCAGCAAAAAGTTCTTAAATCTAATGTTATCCTTATCAGCAAATGTATTCTAAGTTCCTCTACATAAGTTCGAATGTTAATTAACGATAAGTGAATTATATACAGCACCGTATCGCACATCGAATTAGATTTGATTTATTATTAGTTTAGATTTATTATTTGTTTAAGTATTTTATTGTATCCGTGATACATTTTTATTTTGCATACCTGGTAACTTCGATGCATATATAGTTTGTTTATTGTACCGTTACCCTTCATACTTTGGCAAGGCTGTGATTTTTTAATTGAAGTTTGGTAACGGTTACCCAGGTTCAAAAATAGACACTTGAATAATGAAGTACATGAAACTTTTAACAATAAAAAGTAAATTTTATTATAACTATAAATTATCAACAAACACAATCCCGATCATTTCCAGATGCCTTCATGTGCACTCAAAATTTCAATTTATACACTTTTAANCTACATAAGTTCGAATGTTAATTAACGATAAGTTAATTATATACAGCGCCGTATCGCACATCGAATTAGATTTGATTTATTATTAGTTTAGATTCATTATTTGTTTAAGTATTTTATTGTAACCGTGATACATTTTTATTTTGCATACCTGGTAACTTCGATGCATATATAGTTTGTTTATGTTTCACATGGCTTCATACTTGTGTTTGTGTTAAGAAATATATAGCGAAAGAATTGAAATCTTTGAAAAAATATTTTTGTGAAGGAGATGTCACTTAAGAGAATTGATACTTGATGGGCTTGGCCTACTCGAAATAGAATCGAAAGAACAGTTGCTAAAGTAAACATATGCCGCGTGTCAGCAACCCATCAGGATCGAGATACCACACACTACATCACTTGCAGGTATCCCATTGAATGATACTCAGATAAAACATGTTTCAGAAATGATGACAATTTCAAATGAGGAAGTGAATTATCATGTTTTAGTTCAGCAACGAAATGATACGAAGGCTGTATAGGATTCTCTACGCTATGGGAAAGGTGTTTCGTACCAAAAACTGAGGATTCCAATGATGGAAAGAGTGCAAAACTGCAACTTATGCTACTATGCTCAATGGTTACCTGTGTGATGAAAGAAATGCATATTAGCGCATTTCGGAATCTTGAACACGTTGTATTAAGTTTTAGAGCGTTTCATTTCGGATGAATCGCGATCAGGGGTTGAAAATTAGTGCGAAACTTGTAATGATTGTGCAGCTCGTAAAGGAATCAAAGACTCACATCCATGAAAAATTGCGATGTTATTAGAAAATTATAAAAATACAAAAAGTTTGTGTATTGTCCTTCCTTACGTTAGCGGTACATGTGAACCCAATAGAAATAACTTAATACCTTGCAGTTAATAGAATTTTTTAAATTTTTTTTTTTATAAATACATTTACTAATTATAGTCTACTAATTAACCTCAAGATTGAGTCGAGTTAGCACTGCTGAATTGATGTTTACTTATATTAGTGGTAGTCATGCCACTTCCCCACCAGAATTTTATCAGGGATAGAATTCAATGAACTGATACCACAAGTTGCCGTATTTACGAAAGACCGGGAGAGCTGTATTAAGTTCATCGAGCTTTGAGAGCTTGTGGTGAGAACTCTATTAAATTTGCCGAATTTGGAGGGTTTGTCGTGAGAGCTGCATTAAGTTCACGGTTTTGTGTGGTCTCTCCTGTGTTGTTGTTAGTAGTCGAGTGAGGGCAGGATCCCGTTTTGTGTAAATGAGATTAAGAAGCTACGGCGTGAGGTGGACGATGACGTAGTCACAAAAAACTTCTCAACTGTTCAATGTGAGCCATTCATCGAAGTAGGCATGATCATATCACTTCCGATGGTTACTGATGTTATCTACAATGGTAAATGGAAAAATAGGATTATGACTTCCTTTTTTTCATATGAAACAAGTTTAAAAGGAATCCTGTGTCGAAAAAAGTTATAAAAAAAATTATAGATTGTCCACCCGATGTTTGTTCTAAATATGTGCTAGGCCTAATGAGTTTTAGGTAAAATTTACCGAATTTTAGGATGATATTTTTCAGCATGTATGCGATGCCATTATTGTAATAAGAATTCCTCGTCGTAGGAAATTTTGAAAATTCGTAAAATAGTTTCATTATATTAGCGCTCTGTTGGTACTAAAAGAGAATTTTTCTTCTTCTTTTTGTTATGGCTATAAGCAATGGGTATTTTCGGAAAGTATAACGCCGTTTTTTAAAAATGTAATCAGTTTTAAAGAAATCCCGTGTTCAAAAGTAAATAAAAATTCGCGCAATGTTAATTTCAATTCAATATATCTACTAGACTTCACGTCTTTTGGACTAAATAAAACTAAGAATAATTGTCAAATTTTAATGTAAAACCAGTTTTAAAGGAATCTTTTCTCTGCTGTTATCTCTGTATAAGCATGCTTGGGACAAAATAAGATGTTTTTAGATTTTTATTATTTAAATATGTAAGTATGTTTTTAAATGTTAAAATTTTGACTTCATCAATCTTTATATACATGGTATTTCACATTCTCCTGCCTTTAAGAAATATGTAAGGTTTGTAACTGCTAACGTTTATATTTTTTACTTTCCTTTGGGCAAGGATTTCAAAAATATATATTATGTGTAGTGATTATGAAATGTCCCGTATTCACCATCTAGCGTAAAAAAACAAATAAATCTTACCGGAAGTCTTGAGGTCCTCTTCTGACGTCATAGCATTGACGTGACTTTTTCTTTTTTTGACATTCCGAGTTTGTTTGTATATACTCGGAATACTCAGTTGCTCTAAATTTAATTTTGTGACGTGTTTTTGCACAAAAATGTGTTCTTCCTATTTTAAATTATCAGATGATGATATGTAAAAAAATTACTTTGGGAAATTATCCTATATTAATAGGCAATTTCCCGATCGTAGAGGTGCGGATTTATGCAATTTAGTTTACATCAGCAGAAATTCTTTTACCGGAAGTTGAAAACAACCTCTACAAATACTACCCTCTATCGTACAGAACATGAAACTACGGTCGGGAATGGGCTGAATAGAGGAAGAACAATATTGCAATAGAATAAATGAAACAGTGTCTCCCTTTCTGTGTCTTATTTATACCTCCTTTTGAAAATTTATTGTGAAAGCAATTTTATTTTTGAAGAAAATTCAATTTAACTTCATCATTTTGTCAATCATTATTTTGTATCATTTTGTATAAAATCATTTTCTATCCTCTATTATCCGAAATTAGAAGAGTTTTTAGAATATTTAAATTACACTACGTTACCAAAATTTTATTCTAAAGCATAAGTTAATTTAATAACTATTTTAGTTTTAAGTATTTTTGAGAAAATGTTGAGGGAATTATCGCATGGGTCGGTTGTCAGCATGAATTTAAGTTAGAGAAGACTAAATAGTCTTACTATGTTTAATTGTTTTATTTTTTATTTCAGTGTTGTTTCTTATTTTCTGCAATTTGGTCTTTGTGTTCTACAACTAATGAATATGGCCGAAAAGAACTGAATTTAATTTTCCAAGATCTCTTAAACGTAAGTTATTTACCTTTTTTAGTAATTAATATTTTTAAAACAAATATGTGTAGATCTGTTACTTTTGAATAAATAGCTATTTGTTTTTAAATCAGTTGTTAATTTTCTAAATATATTTTTAATTTTTATCCTTTTCATTACGTATGGGGTTTTATAGCAGGTGTTCCTTTCAAATATAGTTTTGGAATATTTGTAAAACATTAAAGTTAAAAATATATTCACGTCAGGGATCACAAATTAACATTTAAGTGAGGAAAAGCAAAAGTCTTTGACAGTACGTTTTTAAAATCATCAAGACTAGTATATATGTTGGTATAAATTAAAATGCTCTTTCCTTATTCTAAGTTCATTTCTTAAGTAAAGTGGGTTTTTTTTTAAATTTCTTTTTAACTACTCTTTTGTTTTGTTATTTTTAAAATATGAGTAGTTTGACTTGGTACTTTTCTGATTTAATCATTCTAAATATTAATTTGCAACTCCTAAAGTGAATATTTTTCACTTATTATACAGGTGTCTAAAACTAAACGTATATAGGGTTATGGAATACTCTATGTACATTTTGTATTAAATCTCATTATATCATAAGTTTGATGTAAAATATTACAGAAATCAATTGAAAAATATTATGAAAAACTCCATAAGAATAATGTAGTAATAATCTTATTATTTTATGTGAAATCTTCATAGAATGAAAGTCTGTTATAATAAAAGGAAGCAAAAGCTTGTTTGCCTTTTTTGTTTTAAATTTCAGAACTATTTGGGCTATAACTCTGAAATTTGAACAGCGGGTGGACGAGGTAATATTAGCCAGTGAACCTAAAATTTGCCCCTTTAATTTCACATAGGCTTAACATTAAAAGCATTATTGTATTTAAAACGCATTTGTTTCTAGTCGGCAAATGATTTTGTTGGAATTATTTAAAAAAATAAAAATCAGTCATGTTTTCTTGATTACAGCTTTATTTAATGAAAAAAAAACTGGTTATGCAGAAAGCTTTTTTTACCACGTTTATTAAATACTTACTTTGATGAATTGGGAACATGCACTTCAGGAAGAAGAAGATCACAGATACCCACACATGGTAGAGCTACCTGATTGAGTTAAAGATGCTTGAGAGCTCGGAAGATAAGTTTGCTCTTGCTGGCTATGAAGAATCTTCTGAAGAAAGTCAGAAAGAGTGGACGGCCACGGCCCAATACTTGCTGGAAAAATTGAATCGGACTCTTAGTGAGCTAACAGGGAAAATGTTAACAACGACTGCAGTCATAAAGATAATGGGTATAACACAAGAGTTTGTCCTGAATATGCGAGACAAAATGATGTTTAATCGTAAACGAAGGGTTTGCAGATGGAGGCTGAAAGAGCACTTCCCGAGATGATCAAAAACGATAATGAAAAAAAAAGGCGAAAACATACGCAGATGCAGTGAAACTCACCCGAGAAGCACATCTTTCGAAAAAGGCAAAAATACACATCTTAATGATTAAATCAAAAGAAAACTTTACTCCAGAGGCGATCGAAGAGGCTTTGAAGAAAAAGATTGATCCTGAAGAAATAGAACTTAAAGTCAAAGAGCTAAGAAAAACACAAAAGGGAGACATGATGGTAGAGTTGGAGACTAGACAAGATCTAGCACTGTTAAAAGAGAAAGACCTTAGTAACAAAATGACTTGTGAAGTGCCTCCTAGACGCAAACCGCGTATTATAATATTTGAGCTACCTGAAAAAATCACCAAAGAAAACCTCTCCAAAAGCCTAAGAGAGAACAGTGATGATTTTAAAGAAGGGGAATTTGAAGTAACATTCCCTATAAAAGCTAAAAAAGGAGTGCAATGGGACGTTACTATGAGGCCAATGAGTTTTAAGAGGCTCCTAAAACGAGAGAGTGTCAACATCAGTTGGAAATGTCATAAAGTAAAAGAGTACTTAAGACAGCTCAGATGCTACAACTGTAACCGACTCGGGCACATGGCCAAAGACTGCGGCCACAACGAATCTTGCTCAAAGTGTAACGAGGCAGGTCACCATGCTGCTACCTGTGAAGGTAAACCTAAGTGCGTCAACTGTCATGAGACGAACATTCAGTTCGGCTCTATCTTGCGGACTGACAGACCATAGTGCCCTCAGAAGGAACTGCATGTCACAGAAGAGAGTAGTCTAGAGAATCCAAAGGAGAGCCGACTATTGGAGCTAATTTAATACAACATCGATTTGTAAGCCTGATGGCTCCATTCAATCTGCTGTACATACCAACTTTGAAATGTATTTTTTCTGCTCAATTTGTTTGTAAATTTTAATAAAGTTCCTTGGTTTAGGACCTTCCAGGCTTGGGGCAGCTCGGTGGATCGCGGTGTGGTGGTGGTCTTCCTGCTGTCGACACTGTTTTAGCTGTGTCTGCAGAGGATTTGATGCCACCTCTCGGAGGGGTTTTTGGACTCGTGGTCTTTTGCTTCATCGTTGCGGTTCCCGTTTATTGGTCTCCTTGCTCTTGAACGTGACTATGGTGCTATTTAATTTTGCGTGACTCGGGGCCTTGCCCTGTGTACACTAACTGCTCAGGGTGGGTGCTTTCGTGACGGCTAGTCATTACTCCGAATACCCAAATGATCATTTCCTTTTGCCTGCACACACATGCGACCTATGATGTCAGTGCAAAAGCAAAATGACGTGTTAAAGTTTTTTCGCACAAGTCAGAATGTTAATTAATGTGAAATGCAACTCCGTATCGCACATCGAATTTGATGAAATATAATTCTTTCTTTTCTACGGCTTTTACTTAACTTAGATTTTTTATTTGTCTGTAGATTTTATTGTAAACCTGATACATTTTTGCTTTGCGAACCTGGCAACTTTGATGCACAATTAGTTTGTTTATGTTCCCCATGGCTTCGTGCCGGTCTTTGTGCTAGGAAATAAATAAATAGCGAAGTAATTTAAATATTTGTGCGAGAATTTATCCGAAAGAATTATTCTGAAAAAATATTTTTTTTCAAATTTTTTTTTAATGGCGGGCACTTGGAACTATTGTCTATTGGCCTCAGAATGTGCCAGAACTGCCACCCTCTTCTCGTTACCCAGTGGGCACCTGTGGCGAAGCCACGGCGGTGGAGCAGCGTCGCCCACGTCACACAACCACAAACCCGTTTATAGGACGGGTCACATTCGCACATTCCCACACAAAGGAGAAAGGACATAGAACACAAAGAGAGAGAGAAAGAAACATCCATGCCCAGAGCAGGATTCGAACCCGCAGCCACTGGCTCCGCAGTCAGGCCCGCTAACCACTCGGCCACCTGGCCGGCTTCTGAAAAAATATAGAATGTGTGACTTAAGAGAATTGGTGCTTGACTAGCTTGGCTTACTCGAAATAGAATTGAAAGAACAGTTCCATCGTAAACAAATGCCACGTTTCAACAGCCAGTCATAATAGAGATCAGGAGGACCCAGACTGCGAAACTTGCAGGTATCCCATGATGTCTAATAAGTAATAAGGAAAATCAACGCGTTCGAGTAACGTTGTCGAAAATAGTAGTTTGTTAACTACTCGAAACTGTGTGTTAATTTAATTTTTAATTATACTTTGGAACGTGTTTTTGCGATTCTAAACCATGTACAATCTATAATATAAATTCAAAACAAAAATTACGCTATGCACTAAAGCCTTAATTCATGGGGACAGATTGTAGCAAATCTTAACCTATCGTGTGTTAGCTGCTATCAATTGAATTATTTCCAGTGCTGAATTATACAGACGTAACTAAGCTTTTTTTTATGTGAAAACACCAGGAATTAAATTAGTTACAATCTTGTGCAGCTGCCTTTCAATTTTGAACATGATTATATAATGTAGCGTTAATTAATACAGATTTATTTTTTATTGTTATTTATACCCTGCATAAAAAGTGGCATTCCACTTGGATAAAAATTAAGAGAATAAATAAAAAATGGCTTCAATGTGCTACGGAGACTTAAGCAAGAAACATTGTGAATAAAGCACACATAAACTACAGAAATGGTCATTCAATTCTAGTTTAAGCTTGCTCCTCTGCTCTGATTGGTTAAACCACTTTACACGTGCTAACCTCTGTACTTTTATAATATCACTTAGTATCTCGACACTAAGGAAGGTTCTTGTTTATCGAAACGAAACTATAATATGTCCAATTCTGTATTTTTATTTTGTGCTTTATTCGCGTTGCTTTATTCGCGTTGTTTTCTCATTTACGCGTATTCTTTGATCATATAAAAGGTTTGCTATGGATGAATTAAAGTTGAATGCTGCTGAAAGTTTTTTTGTTTTGTTACACAAAATGTTAAAGTGTTTTTCAAATGCTAATATTTGATTTAAGAATCATGATTTAAGTACACAATAAGTAAACCATAATCAAATGAAAGTTTGTTTTATTATTAGCTCTAATGTTTTTTTTTTCTTTTTTAGAGTAAGCTATCTGATGAAATGTATTCCTTATGCAAATTACCAGATGACAAAGTACACGAAACTTCCCTTCCTCTGCGCCAACTTTTCCCCGCAGATTGGAATATTTTCGACTGCCAATATGTTAAAGAAGTAGGTTCTAAGGTCTTAGACTTCAGGAGATAGAAGTTAAGTTTTAACGGAAGGTTGTTAAGTGGACAAAATGCGTTTCAGTTGTGTGTTTTAAACGTTTTCCTCGGGTACTACGTACAGGATTGCACTTATTAAATTTCTATTAAAATAAATTGTCATTACTGTGATATCAATAGATAAACAGATTTTCAGGAATGCACATGCATTTATAAATAATGCAAAGATGAAATAAAACTTGCAATACTGATAAAGGAAAAAGGCTTTTTTCTTTTGTTTTGGAAAAAATTAATTAATAACAATTAATTGATGATAATTGATAATAATTTCTTTTGCTTAAGATTAAAATGTAGATATGTAAATAAATAAATGAAACTGCACAGGTTTTTCTAGCAATTAATAAAGAAATTTAAAGAAAATTACTATCAAATTATAAAAAATGTAATTGGTGTTTAATATTTTTAATTAAAGCAATTGTCACTAGTAAAAAAATGCAAGAAGTGAAAAAAGCAGATAGTGTACCGAAAGTCGATACCAATTGTTCAGTTTATGCAGTACAGAGTGTGCAAAGCTTTGAAGGAAAAGCACCAAGCAATCAAGCATTTTTTTTCTATTTTTCTACTTTGGGATTGTTTGTACCTGATAGGAATCAGTTGGAACACCTTCCACAATATTTTATTTGTTTCCTCACAGAATCAAAATTCATTGTAAAATCAGGTTCAGGTTTCTCGTTAATTTTAGGTGCGTGTCTATGCATACTTATATGATACAGACAATTCAAAACCTAATCTAGGAAATAGGTAACTTGAAAAGATAATTATTTTGTTGATCATAAGCATTATTATTACAATGATCGATATTTTCTTCTCTCTTTGAAATTTTGTTTTGTTAAGCCACAGTATTAAATCATATATTCGTATTGTAATGTCATCGTTTTGAATTATAGTCAAATGCAAATTTGCTGCAATTGGCCATACGAACGTCTTTAGCTGAATCATGGTTTCATTCATGCTAAATAATTGTACTATTATGCCTATTACTATTATATCTATGTACAAAATTCAACATCAACTTTAAATTTTACCAAAGTTACATTGTGTTTTTGTTTACTCCAAAATATTCAAATGCAGGTTGAACTTTCAATAATCTTACAATGTGTAAAAAAGTTTAATTAATAATCGTAATAGTGCTTTGTCATGATAGCTCTTAAAGCATAGTTTTAGAATCTTTGTGAAACAATTTTTAAAAAAATGCTTTTTCTTTCTTTATCAAACATTACTTTTTGATCCCTACCATGCAATGCTTGTTTTTAATTTTAGCAAGGATTTTAAAAAATATAGAATGTGGAAGGTTAGCACCAAATGACCATCATGGAAAAACTAATTGATTGTTGTGCTTGCTGAGGTTTATTGTTTTTCAAACAGTCTCAGAGATTGATAGATAAAATGTCCAGTTTTTAAGTGACTGCTGATTTCTGTTTCAGGGAGATGGTGATGGTAGGTGGGTGGAGTGGAAAGATGAAGTGGCCAAGGCACCTGCCATTCCCAAAGATATCCAAGTGAATCAGATAATTGTGGCCACAGTCGACACTGTACGCTATGCTAACCTTTTGAATTTGTTGGTGAACCATGGGAAGCCTGTTCTTTTTGTGGGACCTACTGGTACTGGGAAATCTGTCTACATTACTGTGAGTCATTTCAATTCACTGTTTATTTTTAAAGGTCACTGCTGTTAAACTATACAGGCTGTTTTTTTCAAATGCATCGTTGTGTCACTCATTTTGAAAAAAAAAGTAATTAAAAAGAAATTAAGAGTGTCATGGTAATATTACTCAATCAAGGCACACATTGCAAAATCGAAACCACTTAAGAGGGAATGAAACGCAAGCTAACAAATGGAACTTCTTTTCAAACTTCCACTTTAATTACATTTTATTTGTGTATTCTTCCAGGATTTCCTCCTGAATTCTGTTAATACCAATGTTTATAAACCTCTATTCATAAACTTTTCTGCTCAAACAAGTGCTGGACAGACGCAGAATGTTATTATGGGAAAGTTGGATAAGAGAAGAAAAGGTGTTTATGGCCCTCCACTCGGACACAAAATGGTAAGAAAATATAATGTGTCTGCGTTTTTCATTTTGAAAGTACAAAACTTTAACCAAAATAACAATCAATTTAAAACTGAAGTAATGGCCTAAGACTATCTGATGGACAACTCAATAAGAATTGTTTTTTAGAGTCCCTTATTTCATATGAAATTATAACTTTTATGGAGTAAAAAAAAATACTTTTTTTTAAATCTGGTACTAGAAAGATTTCAATATGAAGAAATTCTAAATTTTTCTTTAAATAAAAATATTGTGATTTAATTTTTTAATGCTTGTAAACCTAGCTGTTTGCATAACTGTTATTCTTAAATGTTAGGTTTAATTTTGTCCACTTTTATCTTTCTTCGTCTGAATTGACAATGAAAAAATATGAGAATCCAGAGTTTTTTGAAAATTAAAAATGTTGTTATCTAGCTTTTTAATAGGAAGAAAATTCACAGTTTTATAACAAATGAAACCACTGTGACCAAATTTCTTGATGCTTGAAAACATACATTTTAGCTGCTTCGTTAACAATCACAAACATAGTCGAATAATTATAATTGTTTAATTTATTTCAATTTTTGACAGGGATCTTTATACAGTGTCCGTTTTAATGATTATGCTCAATAATAAACTTGTCGTTACATACAAGTGCCCATGTTTAATATAAAACTAGCAACTAAGGAATTAAAAGATGAAATAAACATATTTTCCACTTTCTATTTTATTTTGACCAACTATTTTGAGTTGAAATACCTAGACTAGCTGTGCTTATCTACAGATTATAGACTGGTGTGGAAGTTTTTGCTAGATGTAATAAAAAATATAGTTTTTAGTCATACAGATTTTAGTTAGTTTGATCTCATTGATAGTACTGAATATTTGTTTAAATTGTAAGTTGCGAAGAAGAAAATAGTAAAGTATTGCAATCAACAAAAGGTTCACTTTTTTTTTTTAAAACTTGTACATGATTTTTTCTTGAAAGTTGGAGGATAACTTGGTTATAGGCAGCTTACACCGAATAATCGGAATAGCAAATTTCTCGCAATGTGCCATATTTGTTACATGGAGATTTTACTGACTGCGGTTGTTACGAAAGGACTTGTATATTTTGTTTTTTATTATAAAGGAATGCAACATAACACAGTATGCTAAAACGCATTTATGATATTTGCAGGTGATATTTGTGGATGATCTTAACATGCCTCAACTGGAGACATATGGTGCCCAGCCCCCTATAGAGTTGTTGCGCCAGTGGCTCGATCACTGGACATGGTATGACATGAAAGAAATCCTTCCAATCAAATTAGTAGACACACAGCTCATTGCTGCTATGGATCCCCCTGGTAAGACATCCCTCATAGATTAAGAAACTTAGTCTTGCAGCGACTAATGAGTTCTCTTCATACAAAACACAGTGATTAAAAATAATCCATTTTTTTTAGGTTGAAAAATTCAAAAAACTAAAAAATGAATGAAAATGTTTATATGACTTTTTTATGTTGTTCAAATTAAAGAGGAACAAAAACTAAATACTCTGATCATTTTTTCCACTTCTGTTTATTGTAAAAATTTTGCTTCTCCTTTATATTAATTCTAATCACCCTAATAACCAGAAAATTTTTGCTTTTAATATTTTCTTTTTACAAGTGCTTAACCTTTGCTAAGATTCATTTTTTTTTAAATTCCAAACTTAACTTTGTCCTCTCCTCTGCTGCTAACTGTGGATTTATCCCTTCTATTGCTGATTCAGATACTTGCTGAATTTACTGAACTCAACCCTCTCTTCTTCTAATCCTTACTGTACACTTGTTGTTATACCGTTTTTCTCCCCTGCTTGCTACAAAATTGATCAGTTTTGGTTCTTAAGTCATTTTCAGTTATATTCACTGACAGTATTGAATATCACCGAGGCATTTACCACTTATCTTGACACTGCAACTTTCGCTAGATCGGTAAAATGAGGCAAGCTTTATTTTGGATTAAAAGAACATGATAGAAAGGTTCGTCATTAAGAATTCAATAATTCATCGAGTGCCGCACATTGTCAGAACCTTGAGCATCAATTCAATTTCGATAATTTCAAAATTTTTTCCATTCCTGTCACATCAGCTTGCCTTGATACCTTGTTATCTTGTTTCATTCATATGAACGGCGATTCGCTTGATAACGAAATAAGTTCCTCACTAACTCCCTGTAGTGGTTGGAAATACAACCTACTCAGCTTTGTCTGTTTTGGCCACTACGATTTGCCTAGTTCTCTTTTTCACCTTTATTTATTTTTCGTTTTTTCATTGGCAACTTTACGTTCTCCGTTTCATATTTATTCATTCACGTGTTGCGAGTCTTGAGAATGAGCGCCTATTTTTGAGCATTCAAAGCTTGTAGAGTTTTGTTTAAATTCTTGTTTCAACTGAATGTCATTTCCACTTCAGTTCTTTGAGATTTTTCATATACTTCCAAAATTAAAAATGATTGTTATTCTTCTTTAGGTGGAGGACGTAATCCAGTCACTCCTCGGTTCTTAAGACACTTTAACACCATCACAATCAATGAATTCCAGGATGACATTATGAGAACAATCTTTAACAAAATATTGATGTGGCACATGGAAACAAGGTAAATTATTTCAGGAAGACTCCTAAATTTGTGACAAGTATTTTTTGAATAGGCTATAAAAAATTATAAAATTGTAAATCGGTGACATACAAAATTTAAAATTTTTCAAAATTAATGAACTATAATACAATTTGTTCAAAACTTTTCTCTCTTATTAATTTTTTTTAATTTTTTCAAAACATTGTTTTTTTACCTTATTTTTATTTTTTGCTCTACTTAATTGCATTTTTTAATTCTTACAAACTTCAACAATCAGAAAAGTTTTATTAGCAAAATAAATATACTATGAATCAATTTGATGCAAAAATGCAATATCCCCATGATTAGCAACAAGTTTAAATGGGTACTTAAGTTTCGCATTGAAAATATCCAGGTTATTGGTTCAATTTTAGAGGTCATTTAAGAATCCTATCTGTTTTAAAAACCTTATGTTGGTTTCCCATAAATCACTTGAACGTGTCGTAACATGAGTATTTTTCTTGTGTGGGGCTGGTAGTCCAACTCGACCTTGAAGACCAGGGTGCTCTCCTTGTTTAGGGTTACATATCTTTAGAATGAACTCGGGAAAAAATGTCAAAAGATAATAAGACAGAAAGCAGGAGAACCAAGGTCTAGTGGAAAACCCAGCATTAGATGTGAAGAAGACCTGAAATTACTAGAAATAGTCGCCCAACAGAAAATAATAGTCCAAAATCTTAGAGAGTCCAGGGCTCTGCAAGGGCTGTAGTGCAAGGATCTTTCCACTAAAAATAGAGAGAGCGCTGGTGGCTCAGAAGATAGAGCGCTCACCTCCCAATGAGGTGATCCGGGTTCGAATCCCAGCAATGGATGGTCGAAACGAATTCCGCAGTAATAGACGGATCATGGGTTAGAGTCCCTTTGTCGTCCAGTTAACCATGGGAGGTATTCGTGGTTTTCCTCTCTATGTAACGCAAATGTTAGTTCTATCAAAATGTCCTCCATGAAGGCAAATTTCTCCCAATACTTAATCCAGGAGATCTTCTGGATTGTGTTCAAAATGACAAGGCTACAGAGTTGAACATTGGTTGTCGTAAACTCAGAATTGGATCCGGTGTTCAATGACTGTTATATATATAACAAAAAAAAAGGTAAAGAGTTATAAGGGTTGTTCTATGTGTGGATGATGCTAGATGTTTGCTTCTCTTAGGGGTTTTGGTGAAGATTTTAAAGCGTGCATAGGTGATGTGATTGATGGCACTCTGACCATCTACAAAGAGGCCATCCTTCAACTTTTACCCACTCCAGCCAAATCTCACTACACCTTCAACCTACGTGACTTCTCTCGGGTCGTCCAGGGATTGCTGCTCTCTTTTCCGAAGACAGTCCAAACTGTTACCGCCCTCAAACGGATCTGGGTTCATGAGGTAAGAAATAATCATGCAATTATTTTGTCACTACGGGTGAAATAAATAATTTTCTGACACCACGCTAAATAATTATTCCTTACATTTAACTTCAAGTTAAGTTTCTTGACTTTAATACTCCCATTTCGCTCCGTTCATGTCATATACACAGGCAGACCACACATACATTTTTTATTTTACTAAATATAGAAGGAAATATGTAGATTGTAGTTAATCACTTTTACCGCTCTTAAGGTCTGGTTTCTTAGGACAAGCGCCTTATCTGGACGTCAGCGGGACGTCAACGTCTCGCTGACGCCAACAAAATACTGGTTTATTAGCTCAAGGCCTGGTTTCTTAGAACTAGCGCCTTATCTGGGCGTCAGCGGAAAGTTGGCGTAGAGCTGACTCCAAAAAAATACTTTTTTGTTAGCTCAGCGTGAGCAGTCGGTCAAACGCAGACATTATCTCTCATTGCGCATGCGTTAATAACGTAAACAAATATTTATTTTGAATTTGTATTGACTTTGTTATTGTCGACCAGTGTTTTAGAGAACAAATAATGACTTTGTCCAAGAAAATACACATTATAACTGAGCTAAATGAAGAGTGCTATGTTTAATGAAGAAGCTATGTTTAATGTCAAAATCAAAATCTTGGCTGATTTTTATGTGCTGTAGGATGTCCGCCATTGCTTCTGTGGTTAACGTCACGCTGTAATCCAACTGCAGTTGAGTTGAACGGCAATTGTAGTTCAAGATGAGCGTTCGATGACGTATACTATCAAACTCACAAATGGACCAATCAGAGGTTAGCGCTGATTTCCAGCTGACGGCGTCCTGTCCTAAGAAACCAGGCCTTAACAGAAAATACTAAACAACTATGGAGGCTAAACATTACATGTAACTGAGTCAGGGCTCACATTGGTATCCTAGGCAACGAGGAGGCGGATCAGGCAGCCAAGGAAGCCGTCAATCTCAGCCAAATCAATTTAGAGGTCCCAAGTTCCAAGGCCCAGATCAAAACAATCATCAAATCCACCAACCTAAATAGATGGAAATCAGAGTGGCAGAGCTCCGAGAGAGGNTTCCATTTAGTTTATTAATTTAAAGTAAGATTTAGTCCATCGCGTCTATTAAGAGATTTACGCAATAAATAAAATCTTACTACCACTTAATATTTATTTTATTAATCTGGGTTCACACTGACTTATTTGCGTAGGTTGACGAATTTTCGCGTAGGTAGACGAAATTTCGAATAACTTTGAAAATCTTGCTAACACTTTTATTTTTTAAATGTGGGGTTTCATTTACTTCATTGTACACAATTGTAAGTTTACGTTTAATTGTAAGGCAGCACGATTCCGGAGAGATGCTTTGCCTGTTTCTGCCAACGCCAAAAGTTGTCGGCATCCCATTTTTCATGCCATACGTTCATTTGTCTTTGTCGACCCCCTAATAATCAGAATTGCATGAATTTCGGTTTCGGAGATTATTTTTACACGCGAAATCGAATGCAATAAAAATTGTCCTGTTTCTTCAGAAAAATCACGACTTTGTGTCAAAAAAAGCATATTTCGCCATGGTAACAAATAACATACATAATACATTGAAATACACATCCATAAGTTAAGGATAATGCTTGGTCCGGTAAATAAAAGGTTCAGAAACAAAACAAATGTGATTTATTCATAAAGAACAGATAATTTATCAAACAGAAGATTAAGAATAAAAAAAGATGATGTAGGCATGATTATAAAAAATATATATCATAAAAAATATCTCCTTTACAAAAACTTGATAATATACAGTTGGTATGATTGATAACATATTGTATATCTCCCACTCGATGAAATACAAGGCTTATGCATGCTGAGTATCAAATCTTAGAGCTGACTACTTCACGCAGCAGGCAATGATCAGCAAAGTAGGAGATGGTTAACGGCGCTGCAACTCGTCAGCCAAGAATGCCCCACACATGCTCTATAGGATTCAAGTCAGGTGATAATGCAGGCCATTCCATGCTGGTGATATCCTCTGATTGAAGGCATTCGTTTACGGAGAGGATGGACCTTGTCTCCCATAAAAAGAAATTCTGCACCTATGGCATCCCTAAACAAAAGTACATGTTGTTCCAGAATGATGTCAAATATAGCCAGTCATGGTTTCGATTTGAAAGGCAGGTCTGTTCTGCAGCTTAGTATAAATCCATCCTAAATGAGCAATCGTGCACCGCCGTTATGTTTGATGCTTACTTGATGGTAGCGAGTACCTCCTGGTGATCTTTAATTTACGTGTCCGGCGTGAATCAGACTGCAAGTTAATTTTATACTTCTCGGAAAACATCACACAAGCCCTCTCTGACGATGGCCACATTTCATGTTCACTACTCCAGGCTAATCACTGGTAACAGTGAGTGTCTATGAGTGGAACGCATCTTAAAGGCCTGCAATCATCTATACAAATATTTCTTAAACGTCTGTACACGTTTTGCTTTGAAACTGTGGTAGCTGATGAGACAAGTCAATTGCCATGCTTCTTTTGGCAGTTACTGCCAACTACCACTCTTCATTCGGCATTATAACTCGGGGGGGGGCAGCCTGTACTGTAACCTCTACTGACTTTTCAATCATCTTATAACTGTTGGCAAAGTCTAAAGATGACACTTACAGCAATTCCTAGTTCCACGGATACTTTTGTCTGAGTACGCCCACATTCTAGACGGCTGATAATTCTGCGAAGCAAAAAATCGTCCGTATGTGTCGTAACTATTCGGTTATGGCATAGTGAGTGACTTTCAGAACGCTTGTGATTAATTTTACTTCTTTGCCATTTCTATCCTTCTTTTACACTCTCGTTATATTAATGTCATCTAACGGCATATTCTTGAAGATGTGAGGGATAACTCTACAGGGGAAAGCTTTACTTTGGAGTTCCGTGTGATTCTGAATTATCCTTAATTTATGGACACAAGTGTATTTTCATACACTTTTCAGAATGTACATCTATAAAAATGATCGAAAGTTATTCATTTATTTTGCCGCTGTACGTCGCTTGTTTGCCCCAAGAGCCATATTAATCCTGAGAATTCGTAGAAAGGCCAAAAATTTGCATTTTGATTTAAAAAAAATGGCTAAAAATTTCATATTAACGTGTCTGCCGCGTGATTACTAAAAATGCTATGTGATAGTCAGTATAATGATTTGGTTTAAGTGTGAGAGATTGTTTTTAAATGATATAAAAAATATTTCCTCTCTCAAACAATTATTTGAAAATTCCCAAAATACCATTCATTATCACCAAGAAGCTTGTTTTTTTAGGAATGATTTCATTTCAGGTTTTGCGGGTGTTTTACGATCGTCTTGTAGATGAGGCAGATCGAAATTGGCTCTTCAACTGCGTTAAAACTGTGAGTCAATCTGTACTCCACGAAGATTTCGATCAGTTGTTATCCAACTACAGTGAGGATGAAGGGGGTGTCGTGACAGAGGATGACACGCGATCCCTCATGTATTGTGACTTCAGTGATCCAAAGGCCGACAATCGTCTCTACATGGAGGTGCAGGACTTCAACTCTCTCAAGACAATCATCGAAGGGTATCTGGATGAATTCAATAACATGAGCAAAAAACCCATGAGTTTAGTACTCTTCAGGTAACGATAGAGAATAATTTATACAAAATAAAAAAATTATGACTGGAATTACTTTTAATTTAACTGAGGGCCGCTCAAATATTAAGTAAGCATATTTTTGATCATTTTGGACTCCCTCCGTAGTCAGCAGAAATAAGCAAAACACAATCCCCTTCCATGTTTGCGTAAAAAAGTTCCAACATTCTTAAATTCACAATGCTTAAAACTCTCAACAAATAAAACCCTCTAAAGAAATTTTTTTTTCCAATTTTTTCTTTCCTTAAATCCAAGTTTGACATTTTTCTTCCTCAAATTTTTTGTGCCATTTTTTACTACGTTTTTTATTACATGATAATTTTAATTACAATTTTTCATCATAATTTTTTATTACGATTTTCTTACGTAAAAAAATCGTAACATCGCCCCTTACTTTTGCTTTAATTTCTACTTTTGCTTTAGTAATACAATCATAGGATTAAATTCAAATAAAAGATGTAACCTAGTATGAAACAAAAAATTACTTTTGAATTCATTTCATAAACTTTTGAGTAGAATATTCTCTCAATAGAAGAAGTACTTTTGAGTAGAATATTCTCACAATAGAGGTAATACTTTTGAGTGAATATTCTCTCAATAGAAATAGTACTTTTGAGTAGAATATTCTCTATGGAAATCTTTTACGGTTTGTTTTTGTGTTCATAACTCTCGACCTTCTGAAGCCAGTCGGAAAAAAAAATTCCAATCTTTTTTTCCTTAAATCTAACTTTTATTCCAAGTTTGATATATTTCTTCATGTAGTTTTTTGTTGCATTTTTTACTACGTTCTTTTGAAAAAATTTTGAAAATGAAATGATATTTTGAAATAAGAATTTAAGCTGAAATTTTGATGGTTTGAGGGATGAACCTTAAATATGTCACTGAAATTCAGAATATGAAAGATGAAACTTTGATGGTTTGAGAGACACACCTTAAAAATGTCACTTAAATGCTCAACATGGTATTTAATACTACAAAATCAAATATAAAATTCAAATCATTCTGAATAATATTTTTTTTCGATTAATTCAGATATCTGTGACTTAAAATGTAGGAGGTAGTTTCAATCTTAAATGTATTATTCTTATAGTGTAAGGATTCTTGATAATTTCGATTTTATCAGGAAGGCATCTATGTACAACTTTTTTCGACTTTCTATAACTTTTAGAAATTTAACTTAGGATTCTGAATTTTTTTACTGGAATTTATCATAAGTACAACCATTATTTAAATGTAAACACTTTTTTGATAGAAATCAAAGAACCTTTATTACTTAACTTACTTCAAAACGTAAATTTGAAGATGAAAATAAAGATATTATGCTGTTTTGAACACACAATCAAATAAAACACAGTCATAAAAATCATGTTAGTGACATGAAATAACTTTATATGAGCAATAATTTATAGTCTTTTTAAAACTATTCTAGTTCAAAGAAATTGATAGATGAAAAGTATTTTTTTAAAGTTTAAAAGAATTAATTTCTTTTGTATTTTTATATAAAAAAAGGTTATTTTAAAGAAATAAAATATATAACACTCTTTTATACTTTTTTTAAACCCATACTAGATTAAAAAATTCAAAAATAAAAAGTATTTTTTAAACTAAAAGAAACTTATTTTGAATAATTTTCTTTGGATTTTTTTAGAAAAAAGGAAATGATTTCGAGGAAAAGAATCATGAATTTTTATCTATATTCAAGTGCTAGCATCAATTTAAGCAGCATGACCAAATTTTAACTTATTAGATTCATTACAAGTTGAGTAATCTTGCATGCAAGATGAAAAAATTTGAATTGAGAAAAACAATACTTTAAATAAATAATTTCAATTAAAATACTTGCAGATGATTTCAGATTTAAAAATAGGTTTTCAGCGAGTGGATTATACCTCAAAATAAATTAAATATTAATACTTGTTTAAAAAAATCGTGAATTATTTTTGAAAAACCCTCTAGATTCCTTAATTAAAAGAGTTGTCGAAAGGCTTTTTTATGCTAATTTTACTTTCTGCTAAATCTTAGGATTCAGTAACTAATTACGTGAATCAAAACTTGTTTATCAGGCGATCATTTTTTGCAAAAAAAATTTATTATTATTCCTATTTTTTTAAATTTATAATTAATCAAAACTATTTTGAATTATGAAGTTGGCTCTGCTTTTGCTATTTAATCTTTCGATAAATCGTCAACCATGGATCTCTTCTCATGCCCCTAACTGTCCGTTGGGAACAATTCACTTCTGCCTCTCAGCCCCAACTGTTGAATTTTTATCTCTGCAGAAATTCTTAATGTGAAGAGAATTGATTCTCTTGATTCCTTTGAGGGACTTTCTTTCTTTCTTTCATTATTTCTAAGTATGGTCATATTCTCTAAATAATAAATAAATTTTTCTTCAAATTAATTTGTATATTTTTATGGGCGAAATACCCCTTCATAACAACGTTAGGATGTATCTCAGACGGCCAAAAATTATACTTCAATGCTATAACGAAGCTACATCCACTCTACAGTAAAGAATTGGAACTAAACTGTATGAAAGCTTCGTTTGCTTAATGATTGTAGACTTCATTACGCAGGTACGTGCTTCATGAAAGGCAAAAATGTTTGCGAGAAGAAAATGAGATTCCTTTTGACATCGCTGTGAATGTTCATTTCATGAGTCAAGACTTTTGAAGTGCGTGGCAGGATTTTTTAAAAAATACCGGGAGATTTCTTTAAGAAGAAGTTAACTTCTTTTTACGAAAGTGAGTGGTTAAAATGGGCAACCAGTCAAATTCTCATTTTTTCACGTTAACTACAGTGAAACCTCCAGGAAAGACCATCTCTATGTAGCGTCCACTTTTGGAAGACACGGAAGTTTTTCCGTCTATTTTGTGTCGGTGAAAACAACCAGGAGATACCAAAGGTCAAATAAGGAATTTTAACAAAACGAATTAAAATGTATTCAAAATATTTGTATGAGGCTCTTATTTAGAGAGAGCTCTTTTTGACGATACAACGACGATCATGTTGCAGTCAGAGTGCACTAAACACGATGCCATCAATGATTTACTCTTAGAGTGGAAAATTAAATTAGAAAGAAACAAGCTATTTCAGGAAAAACAAGCAAATCATTCCTCATTTTTTAGAGTTAACTAATTTTTATGATCTAAAATTAAATGCAAACGTAAACGAAAAGCATAATTTTTTTATTTATTTAAAATAGTTTCATCATTCGTAATTGGTAAATTTGTTTTTTTTTACACATAATTATATCAGTTGGGATCATTTTTTATTCATAGATCCGTCTTTTCATTGACGCCAACAGAAGTGGCACCAAGAAAATGACACTGACTAAAATTAAAATCGTTTGCAAAAAATCATGTACCTTCGATAACAATTTTGAAGTCAATGGAGGTTAACCTCCAAGAACATCCATCAACGACCATTTTACAGAGAAACGAAGAGTGGTCGCTCTGGTGAGGTTTCACTGTATTGACTGTGTGTAAAGCCAAAGCGTAAATATTTTCCTCATAAAAGACTCATCTTCGCTCTGAATTTAAACGAAAAACCAGTTCTGTAGCATTCGAATTGCTTTTTTCTTTCTTGAACATACAAAGCAGAGCTTGTTACGCAATAGAACAGGTTGAACTTCTGTCCTTGCTTCGGAGGTCATCACCTATGAGGAAAACATCAGCATTCAAACCGAAGTAGTTAAGAGGATCCGCCCTGTTTGCGTTAGATATTTTGTTTTATAACTGTCGTTGTACAGCTTCCCTAATGTTTTGGATTTACGACTACTAATGTTTAACTCCGTAACCTTGTCATTTTGAACCCAATCCAGACGACAAGGGAACTCCTGGATCAAATATTGGGTGAAATTTGCCTTCGTGGAGGACTTTTTGATGGAACTAACCCGCATTTTCGTTGAGCGGAGAGGAAAACCAGGAAAAAATCCCACGGCAAGGGGACTCTAGCCCATGATCCGCCTGCCACTGAGGATATTTCACGTCAGCACCGGGGTCGGTGCAAGCCGGATGTAGAATTCGCCCAACCATCGCTGGGATTCGAACTCGGTTCACCTCATTGGAAGACGAATGCTTAATCCTCTTTGACACTCACTCGCAAATTTGTAGTGATAGAGAATTTTATGTATTTCATTATATCGATATTTTATAGATTCGCCGTTGAACATTTGTGCCGCATATCGAGAGTTTTGAAGCAGCGACGGAGCCACGCTTTGCTGGTGGGAGTTGGAGGATCAGGCCGGCAATCCTTAACTCACTTAGCTGCCCACATATCTGATTACGAACTTTTTCAGGTAAACGGTTTATATTTGCAATTAAGAAAAAGCATTCTCTTATATAAGTGATAAATGCCTACAAAAAATGTAAAAATATTAAGAACATTATCCTGCTACAAAACCAAATTATTTGTCTGGTGGGTAGTGAGGCATTCTTATTTTGTTATGAATGACTTTCACCTTTTATTCGGATTTCTAACCCCCAAAATATAGCCGCAATCTGGGAAATAGGTTCTCAGTTGCTTGATCAGGAGAGCAATTCAAAATGTGGAGCCTTTAATGTTAATTTTACTTTTTGCGTATTTCATCTTAACTCAAAAATGTTTTAAACGAGTTAAAAAAAAATTTTGCTCACAATCATAAAATTCATTTAGCCAAAGATTATTAATTCTATGCAAAAACAACTTTTTGTGAGTATTTACTATTTCTTTGTTAGTTTATTTTATAGCAGTCGGAAAAATTTTGAATTGTAAGTACGCAATTTTTTTCATCATTTTAGAGAATGTATTTTTAAATGGCAGAATACAAAATATGAGTAAATGGGTCTAATAGTTAGTTCCTGAAAAATTGACTTTTTCAAAATTCTATTTCTCAGCCTCCATTTGAGAATCTCAGAATCTATTTTGTATTTTGCCGTTTAAAATTGCATTCTTTAAAATGATGTTAAAAATTATGTACCCTATAGTTCAAAAATTTTCCGACTATTATTAAATAATATAATAAAAAAAAAATATGTACTAAAAGTTATATTTTGCATGGAATTATTTCTGGATGTCCGAATTTTACAATTGTTTTCCAATTTTTCTTTAATTCAGTTAAAAATCTCGAGATATGACGAAATATGTAAAAAGCAAAATTAACATTAAGGAGACAAGACTTGACCTGACCAAACTATTGGGACCATTTTTCCCAGATTGCGACTACCCCCTATATTTTTGGAGTCAGAAATCCGAATTCATCGGGAAAAAAGGTATGTTTATTCGGAAAAAACATGTTTTCGTCTCTGATTTCGTACCTAATAATATCGTCCGCACTAATTAATTAGCATTTTTAAAAGTAACTGTATAATATTATCCAGTTATTTATTATTTTTATTAATTTTTAAGTAACTGTATAATATTATCAGCTTAAAACTGTTGCTTGCATTTTTAAATGACGGGACCTTCAAATATTTTTCTTTTAAGCCGAAATTTTTAGGAGCTTTTTTTTCGTAGGCAAAATGTTTATAACTGATTTTTTCCTTGTTATTGCAAAATTCCTTATGTATTAGGTAATTACTTATTTTCTGAGATCCCTTGGCCTCTAACAGTAAGCCCGAACTAATTTCAAGAAAAACAGAGAGATTTTTTTAAGATCTAGTTGTGTAAAAAGGTGTTAGAATTAATTTAGGCTTTTTTTTGCATTCAGGTGGAGATAAGTAAGAGTTACACAATGACAGAGTGGCGAGACGATCTCAAATTGATCCTACGGAAATCCACGGCCACCGATCAGCACGGCGTTTTTCTCTTCAGTGACAACCAGATTAAGGAGGAATCCTTCCTGGAAGACATCAACAACCTCCTGAATGTGGGAGAGGTTCCAAACCTCTTCGCACCCGACGAGAAACAGGAGATCTGCGAGAAGATGAGACAGATTGACAAGTAAATAACACTCCTTATTTTTCGTAATTGAATCCACAGAATGCATTTTAGAATATTTAATGAGAAATGATTTTATGACCTTATTGTCTGCTTTAATATGCATGAGTAGAAACTCGTGCAACTCTTTCTTTGAACAATATGCTTAAGAACAAAGAAAAGGATTTAAGACTGTAAAGTTGCATAAAATTATTGCTCGTAATAATTTTCATTAAATATTTAGGGCTTGCTACAATAAATGAAACAATTTGACATGATGATCTATTGCAGGGAGCACTACATCAACTTTTTCTCGTTGCTTTATTTAGCAAATCATATGTAATAAAGGGAATCAAAACCATGTAGAATCTAGTTCTTAACCACATTTGGCACTATGTATCAAATGACTCTTCATTGGTTCTTTTCATTGTCATAGGTTTGTGTGATACAGAAAATCAGAGGTGTAGTAAATGGATATGATAGTTCGAGATCTTAAACCATTTTGAAAATAGCTGTTTTGTTTAAAAAGATTTACCAAGAACATTATGGTTTAAAAATCATCGGTTATTTTGAAACATAGTTTTAATACCATGCATGTGTTAAATTCCATATTATTGAATAGAGTGATTTGTAGGCCAAAAGTACAGCACAAAGTTAGATATTATAGAATTAAAAAACAATGAAGTTTAACAGTTAATTATTGTACTCAGAGCTAAAATCTGCATGCAATCAGTATCAAGGCAGGAAAATGAGTGTTGGAATTTTTAACTGCATAAAAGTCATATCGACGCGTCTGTTAGTATATGTTAGAGGTCAAAGTCGTGACCTTTATCTAAAATTAAGCTGTTCTTGAGTATTTTGTCCAAAAAAAGCGAGATTTCTTGTACAAAATCTGAATTAAAGTAAATAAAGCTATATAGATACTCACAAACTATATATTTGTAAAAAAAAATTTTACTACATTTTTTATTTAAAATAGTGAAATATTTGATGTTAAAAATTTGCAACATGAATGGAATTGATTTGCAATTGTTTATTTAGGCAACGTGAAAAATCCCAACAAACAGACGGTACTCCTGTTGCTCTGTTCAACATGTTCATCCAGAGAGTGAGGGACCAGTTGCACATTGTCTTGGCCATGAGTCCCATTGGGGACTCCTTTCGCACAAGGCTAAGAAAATTCCCTTCTCTGGTCAACTGTTGCACCATTGATTGGTTTCAGGTAAATAATTATAAAGAAGACTTCAAAACAAAAGTCTTAACCGACTTTTGGGTAACATGCAAAAATTGTATTTACCATCTAATGAGAGAGAATTGAAATCTTGATTTCTTTTTATAATATTCACCATATATACTAAAAAAGCAAACAAACCCTACCAGAAGTATTGAGGTCCTCTTCTAACGTCATAGCATTGTTTCGTTTTTTTACGTTTTCACGGATTTGTTTGTATATACTCGGAATACTCAGTTATTCTGAATTTAATTTTTGTGTTGTATTTTTGAGAAAAAATGTGTTCTTCCTATTTTGAAATATCAGATGAAGATTAAAAAAAAGAACTTTGGTAAAAGGTATCCTATATTGATTTGCAATTACTTAATTATTGAGATGTGGATTTACGCAATTTAGTTTACACCAGCAGAAATTCTTCTATCTGAATCTCCTACCGGAAGTTGAAACAACCTTTACAAATACTGCCCCCTACTGTGGAGAGCATGAAACATGGTAGGGGTGAATAACAATTACAAATTAACGAATCTTTAATTTAAAGAGTATGTAATAATGTAAAGTATATTAAAATTTACAAGTTCATTTATCGATCATGGTCTATGATAAGTAAGGAAAGTTAATTTATTCTACTTTGTTTTCAATGAAAGTTTTTTCCTAAGTAAAAAAATAAAATAAAATAAAAGTGTTTCTATGCATTTAAATTCTTAATGTTATTCAATTCTTTAATATAATACTTAATATCTTATCTTAAGCTCTTTAAAATTTCTTTTTGAATCTCTTTTTTTGCTATGGAATGGAGCCACAGTTGAATGCTTAAAAAATGAAATAAAGCTTTTCAATTAAAAAAAATATTGAAATTTTACGCCATTTTCACTATTATTCACTAAAGATTGGGGAAAATTAGCCATACGACAGCTGGTAAAATGGAGTTTTGTGTCACTTAAATACAAATATCTAAAAGTGCTTAGAACTATTCAAAATTCTCTAAAATCTAAAAATATCGGCTTATTTCAAATATTCATCTTAATAACTGAAAGCATATTTAAATTTAAGGCGTGGCCTGAAGATGCGTTGGAAGCAGTTGCCAGTAAATTTTTGGAAGATGTTGATTTGACAGACAAAGAGAGGGAGGGCTGCATCTACATGTGCAAGACTTTTCACACCACCACCCAGGATCTTTCCGAACATTATTTCTCGAAACTGCAGCGCCACAACTATGTCACCCCAACATCTTTCCTAGAACTGATATCAACTTTTAAGACTTTACTCGAGAAGAAAAGAAAGTATGTCACTTCGTTTGAATTTTATCCGCTACCTAAAGGGTGTCTCAAAATTTACGCAAGATTTGAATTAAATAGAAAGTTAATTATTTATCGTTTGAACCAGAGAAAAAGACAGTTTGACAGCAGGCAGTTTAGGGTTTGTAGAAATTCAGTCTTACAATTATGAACAACACGTTTTCATCGAACAAAGCCCATGAAGCAATCCATTTACTGCAGAAATATTTCAACAGAATTGACCACCAACAATCATGCGATTTAATATTATTGAACTTCTTTCTATAGGGTTATTTGAAATGAAAGGTCAATCATCAATAATCTCTCACCTACCCGTGCATTGAAGGAGGAGATTCAACATTTCATCAACGAAACTTAGCCATATTTATGCAAAAGGGCCAATTTCAATAAAAGAGTGTGCGCATGTGCCAGCAAAGCTGTGGAGGTTAATTTGCCCAAATTGCTATTCTATTCATAACCCTATCCTATATCATTTAAGTTTTAATTGAAATATGTATATTGAGAAGAAAAAATATATTGAGGAGAATATACCTATATATATAAAAAATATCAAAATATATAAAATATATTGAAAAAAAAAACTGTGTTTTCTTTTTAATTCAATTCTTGAATGAAGTTTGGGACACACTTCATTATTTTTTATTTTCTCATCAACAAGTTTACAAGTTTTTATTTTTTCTTACAAGATCAGAAAACTTTTTACTCACAAGAAGAATACGCAACCACCAATGCTTTCGTTAGACATAATCGTGAATGTAAATTTTTTATATTGTTATGAATTTCTTTAAAATATATAAATTAGTTAAGAATGAGAATTGTTATTAGACAGTAAAGATATTAATTTACGAGAGAAAAAGTATATATATATATATATTATATATATATNCTGCATTAAATTTCATTTGATTCTGATGATTCTTTCATGGTGTTGCATTTTCTACAAACAGCAGTTTATATATATATATATATATATATATGTAAAATACTGAAGCTCAAAAAATTTCTCTTTCCATAACGGCAAAACTTTATCTGGAAAACCAAAAGCAAAATTTATTTAGGCCCATTGAGTAAATTAAATTACAATTACATAAGAGTTGAGTGAATATAATGATAAGTCAATTTTTAAAAAAAAAATGTATAAGAGAGCGCTCCTTACGATCAGTTTTCATGAGAAAAAATTGAATTTCAAGATATTTGTGTATTGTGCTGCCCGCTTGCAGAAATTTGAAGAGACATGTAAAGTACGCTGCTGAAAAAAATATTAGGAAAGAATTCAATCTAAAAATATCACTTTTGAAAAAAGTATGACTTATCATTGCACATTATACTCTCGATATCTCAAAGTTGAAAGGACGATGATAGATTTTCGAGATAACAAGTTCAGAACTAAATAGGTTCTAAAAAGTAGGAAAATATATTCTAAAATATTACTCTAAAAAGTAGAATCATGAAACGTAAGAATAACTACTAATAAATAAGAATGTAATGATTGTTACCTATAAGTCTAAATGCAACAATGATAATTTTATTTTTAAAAGATAAAGACAAAAATAGTTATGCATTAAATAGAAAATAATTTTCTATAATAAACTTATGTTATGATTTTTCCAAAATAATTCATTTTCTATTTCGAAAGAAATTCGACATAAGAAGGTTTTAGAAGAAACTCTCCGACATAAGAATTGAAATTAACATTAGGTGGACATATAATGTCAAGGGAAAAAATATTTTTTTGATATAACAAGGTTTCCGAGGTAAAGAAATAAAAAGAAGTTCGAGATATTGTTCTTGAAGTTCGATTGTGCGATATTGTTCTATTGTTCTTGAAGTTCGAGATATCGAGAGTATACTATACTTTATATTGAGTTGCAGTACATGTATATCATAACTTAGCTTCTCCTGTATATTTTTAGTTACTTTCCTTTCTCAATTAAATGTAAATCTGTGACCTCTAAAGTCACAATTATTTTTACATAAACAAATTCCGATAATATACATTAAGGATGATGGTCATTATGTCACACTCTGTTTGTAATAATCCACTTCTTCATCTCAAACTTCATCTCAAAATTATATTTCAGGGCTATACTGAAGGCTAAAAACAGGTATGAAGTGGGTTTGCAGGAATTGCAGAATGCAGCTGGTGCAGTGGCGCAGATGCAGGAGAAATTGACCAGCTTGCAGCCCACTCTAGTGGTTGCAGGGAAGAAGGTGGAGGAGCAGATGGCAGTTGTTCAAGCAGAATCAGCAGACGTTGCCGAAGTGGAAAAGAAGGTGAAGCAAGATGAATCCTTGGCAAATGAGCAGGCAGCCGCTGCCCAGGCCATCAAGGATGAATGTGATTCAGATTTGGCAAAGGCTGTGCCAATTCTAGAATCTGCTCTTGAAGCTCTTGACATATTGACACCAGCAGTAAGGCAGACATTTTATATTTCACTTGTTAGTATAAAATCATATAAATGTCACGATTATTTTACTTTTAACTTTCCTGCAAAGAAGACCTCTGTAAAAATAGAGTTACTCGCTATCTCTGTAAAAAGAAAAGTTGCTTTTGTGTTTTTTTTATTCTAGTTCGCAAGATTAAGTGCAATTGCTTTCATAGAATCCTGTCCTGCTGCCTGATTGTGGTTGAGGTCCTAGAATGAAACAAGTATGACTGGAGCGTATATGTCTAGGGCCATCCTATTCATAAAGAGCCATTCCCTTATGCCTTAGCTAAGGTATTGTGTGCCGAGTCAAAGTCAGACTTCAATCGTTTGGCACTTCATAATCCTGGACCTCCTCAGGCTGCATTGTCTACCTTTCATCCTTAAAGCTTACCTTTTATGAGCGAAATGCATTTTGAGTCTGGTTGATACCTCAACATCAATTAGTTGCCAGCTATACTACAGTTCTGCTGTGGTTCATTGTTGTTTAAAAACACATAACCTCCTGGATTTTTTGTTGTTTAAAAACACCCAAGGTAATGCAATTTGACTCATGCCTCAGCGTTATCATTAATTGGTGGTCAAAAAAGCCACCTGCGCAATATTCCTGGTGTGGTGTTTAGGTGTTTAAAAACCTATGGGTTTATGGTCTTGATTTAGACATTGCTGTCGATCAAGTGAGACAAGAAAAAACAATTCTTTAATCATTTTTTATTTTAAAAATAGCATCATCACGCCAACAAAAGGAACCCCTCAGTAAAGAGATGAGACGAATTATTTATCGATATTATTGATATCTGCTCCAGTTATTGACAATTCTTAATAAGTGCATGTGTTTTTATTTCTTACAAACTTTAATTGAAAGAAATAATCTAAACGGACTTATGCTTGAATTTAAGCATTTATTTTTCTTTCATTTCAAGTTCCGGTTTCCACTAGGAAAGCTTAAATAGTTTAATTGCATTCCGTCTAATAGATGAGATTTCAGTACCTCTGGTATCAGTGGCTGTGGGAAATACTGACGTGAATTAAACTAATACGAGTATGAGCCATCGAATAATGAAATAAAACTAAACTGCCAAAATAAACTATTTATTAGAAACCTTAAAATGAAAACTGAATTAGAACATACCTCAACTTCCAAAATAGTTGGGAAAAGAAAACTATGCTCCCTGAAGCTCGCATAAAGCTAAAGTACTAAAAATAAATAAAACCTTGAAGAATTCGACGATTGAATTCTAAGGTAAACACGCTATGCGAAATCGCTAATCCAACTTACAAGCAGACTTATTGTTCCAGTTAGCAAGAGTTTCAGAGCGCATGCGTTACAAATCAACAAATAACAAATAAGAAAAGATTTCTTCTAACAAGTTATTGTTAAATTATTCATTAACGGCTGAACAGTGGCTGGGATTTTTTGATTGTCATTAAACAAAATTAACCCGAGTTTGAATTGATTATCTATCAAAGTATGTAAGAAAATTAATATTATTAGAATTAATAAGAATATTAATATTATTTTTATTAAAAAAAATAAGGCATGTATAGAATTTTTTGGACTTATAATGGTTGATGAGAATGTTGAAACAAGAAACAGTTATTTTCTCTTGATATGTCTGATTAATAAAAAAAAAAACTAAAATTAAACTCAGTGGTACGACGGCCCATGGAGGGTCAAAGCCTACTGTGACCGTCTCAGTTTTCTTGAACTTGAGTTCTAGAACGTAGGAGTAGATGTTCTGATTGGGTAGTCAGCCGTACGCGGAATAATCAGTTTTTAGTCTATTATCATGCTTGGTACTCATTTTTATCGATTCACTGAATGGATAAAAGGCTGAGTCAGTCTTGCGAGGTCGGAGAACAGAATCCGTGGCCTATTAGCGGCACGGTTACTAAAATAGTCTTTATGGATTTCTTTTTAAAATTTAATATTAAAAGGTACGCGTTTCTTTCAGGATATTACTCTAGTTAAGTCAATGAAAAGTCCTCCCGCAGGTGTTAAACTCGTCATGGAAGCCATCTGTGTACTCAAAGGAATTAAAGCCAACAGAATAAAAGATCCTGCTGGAACTGGCAAGCGATTTTTTTTGTATCTTCTTTCAATTAATGTCAATACTACAAATAAAAATTGTTTCATTCAGTTTATGTAAAAAAACAACACATCGACCTTTTCAGTGTTTTATTTTTAAACAGCAAGTTGAATCTTTTATTAAAACCGATACTCAGTGTCACATCTTCATCAGTAGGCTGAATTAGAGCCCCTGAATTAGACAGGCCGACTCATCATCTATTTTTGCTCCAAAGAGCTAACATAAGCACAATACTAACATAACGTTAACTTGTGAATTTTTTTGCTCCAATATTGCTTGATAGGTCAGCTCTGATAGGTCATAGTATAGGAGCCTTCGGCTGAATATCAGGAAATGGTAAGACGTCAGAGGTTACGTCATATAAAAGAGATACAGTTAAAGGTAAAACCTTAAAGTGAGAGTTAATTAAAAGTGATTTCCAAGCTTTTGAAAAAATAGGGAAAGATGTCTTGAAGCACTTTGAATTCTTGCTAACAGTTTCATGTTATTACTTTTAGCTGCATATTTACCTCTTTAGTGTGAAATAAATTCTGTTGAATGACCTTTCATACTACTAAGGAACACAGAAACGCTTTATATAAAAGATTTTACTATTTCTGATTTTTGAACTAAGTTTTTTAATGACGTTTTATTTTACACACTAAAGATAACTCTATTAACTGACTTTCAACTTCTTATCGTTTCCTCTTGCAATCAAAGAGACTTTCTTTCATCAGTAGTGATTCGTTACACTTCAGTAGTGTTTTTCTTGATTAAATATCAACGCCCAAATGCATATTCTTATTTTTTTTTAAATTTCATTTTGTAAAAGGATTCTAAAGACATAGATTAAGGGTTGTAGTTACATAACATTTTACATAAAGGCACATTATTTAGTCTTAAACGAGCATTTATTTACTGATTTTTTATTTGTGAACTAAATAATGAAATTTAAGTTTTGTGATTTATTTGCAAATAAATGAATTTGGTAGATATTCTTTCTTCAATATGTAATTTTGTACACTTATGCGCATGAACTCGTGTACCACCTTTATAGGAAAAATGATTGAAGATTATTGGGGACCCTCCAAGAAGCTTTTAGGGGACATGAAATTTTTAGAAAGTTTGAAAAACTATGACAAGGTAAGTGAAAAATAAAACTCCAAATCATTTAATTTGTTCGAAAGAATTTTGTGGTAAATTAAAACAGAAACAGATCATAATTTTTTCTTTCATTCTGAATTTTCTTAATACAAGTGTTATGGAATAAATGAGTTAAATTTTTTCCCAGATCAGATCCTTTTCAAATGAAGTCACCAAATTGCATAAATTTATCACTTTTAAAAAAATGCAGAAACAAAAAAGTAAAATCAGTTTTGTATTTATTTTATTTTGTAATCATAGTTAAGTGACCTTTTGAACCAAATTGTAATACAAACTATATAGAAATGGTAATTTCTAATTGCAACCATTATTAGAGTTATTTAATATTTTTGTGTGACATATTTTATATATGTAATAGAATCCCGTCTATTTCGAAAGTAACTTGTTAACCTTATTTCCGATAAGTTATCTAATAGGTGAATTTAATATTGTGCTCCAAAGCTTATTTTTCTACTTTTTTATGTTGTTTAATCTATCCTTATTGAAGTTGATCAACTCTAAATTATTGAAAACCCCTACCACATTTAGTCAATGTATCGTGTGATTATTAAAGAATTAAAATTAGTAACTGCAACAATTGAAGTGATATATTGACATTTTTACATCAACCTGCTTATTACTTAGTCTAGTCTTCGCTATGCGATATGGACCACGCTTTTATTTTCTATTCATAGTTTTTTCAATAATGTTGTATTTTATTTCCATTTTTAAAATAATTTTCTGCTCTAAAAGTTATCTTTCCTTATATGTATTGGTTAATATAAGGCAAAATTAGGAAATTTTATGGCCAGTTATATCATTTCTGACAGTGGCCTCTTTTAAAATCACTTTTTCAAATGATTAAAAAGAAACTATTAAGTAAGGCAATTCTTTTGAAGCATTTCTTAAAACATTACAATGAAATTTTTAAGAACAAATGTGAAATAAGTAGCTTTCAAAATGTTATTCCAAAATTTGAAAAAAGTTATAATAAAATGCGAATGTAGTGCATTTTCTAAGAAAAAGTAGCGAGTGCCTGATATTTATTTTAATTGTCAGTGGTTTGTTATATTTAGAGAGTCCGGTGGCGCGACCATTGATTTTGCCCTATAGAAATCGCATTTTTCTTAACAAATAACATAAAAAGTAAAAAAATATTTCAAATGATAAAGTTTTGTTCTCATTCGCAACATCATAATACCAAACAAGCATTATTACAGCATGGTTGCCCACAAACTAGAGGATGTAAAGTCGAAAAAGAATGAAGTAATGCGCGTTAAAGACAGTTCATTCAAAAATCAACCGTCACGCCTATAATATTGAAAATGCAAATTTATATTTAAGTGACAAATTATGTCCCTATTAAGTTGTTGCCGACAAAATATTGATTTGTGACAATATGTTTGTCCTCGTATAGTGGTAAATTATAAGAGGGCGTAATACTTAAATGGTGTGGTCAGTTGTAGACTACATTTTGCGTCAGTAGGATAGTTTTGTGGTCAAGGGTTTGATTAGAATTGTTTTCAGATACATACTTTACAAGTTGATTGAATTTACATCTAGATAGCAGAATAATACGCATTAATATATCCATTGTATGGAAATGATGATATGTTTCACCAAAACAGCTCTTCTGAAGTATTTAAAAAATGTGACCTATCATTATATTTAAATTCAAAAATAAAAATTATGATTTCAATCAATTTTTTTTTTACATTGGGATGAAGCTCACTTTGTTTTAAGGTTTAACTTGTAGTTTTTTCTAATAACCAGATAACAAGGGTTACTTGGTTACTCCCTCCTATATTTAGATCCCTTTGTACATTTTTTTGGATCAATTTGTCACATTGTTTGAAATGTGAAATAGTGTACATGAATTTCAGATTTTTCCACAGCTTACAGAAAGTTACAGGGATGGAACGCTTTGTCTTTAGTATGATTATGATAAAATCTTTTATTTTCCATAAAATATTTGATGTTATTCTTAGGACAACATAAACCCTAAAGCGATGAAGGAAATTCGAAGTAAATACACATCGAACCCAGAATTCGATCCTGAAAAGATCAAAAGTGCTTCCACTGCTGCTGAGGGTCTATGCCGATGGGTCATCGCCATGGATTCATATGACGCGTAAGATTCCTCTTTTCATCGCATACTTAGGTGACCTCACTGAAGTGCATACAAATTGTCTATACTCTGTTTGCAAGTTAAGAAAAAACCATTATTCTTATGCAGAGAGCCTGTTTGCATCTAATTGCACGCCAAATGGGTGCTAATCTCCCAGCGCAAACGTATATCGACACTGCCAACTCTTAAAACGACATTGCACGGCCTCCTCTTTGCTTGCTTTCTTTCTAAACCTTGCAAAACTTATTGAATAAAAATAACTGTTTTGTTTCCCTTAAAAGTAGAGAGTTGCATCATATTTAAATAATACTTTATATTCGCATTTAAAGAAACTGATGAAATAATAATAAATATTTTTTCTTACAGATTATTTTCTACTGCAGCGAATAACAAAAGTAAAAATTCTTTACCTCGCATTTGATTTGTTACGAGCAAGTCAGTATAAGACGCGCCATTTTTAGTGGTTCAATCAAATCCAATGTTTTTGCTACGTCATATAGTCTCCTTATTTATCGAAATGTGACGCTGAGTCTAGGATTTTAGTTAGACTACGGAACTATAACCTTTTTTTAAATAATTCTATGATATATATCGCAAAAGATAGTAGGAATTAAATTTCTGTCTGACGTGTTTAACTTTTAAATTCTTTTATATTGTTTTTAAAGCATATTCGTATAATTTGATAAATAAGTAAAACGGAACTATATGATGATTACTTAAATCCTATGCCGCAATATGGTCTTTTCTTAACTTGTAATTTTTTAGTGATCTGTTAAAACATCGAAAATTATTTCACTTCATAAATTGCCTAGATAAACAGCACATTACTAACTATAGACACTCGTTAAAGCAAACATAAGATCTTTTGCTGGCACAACAGCAACATTTCTGCACGCTTCAAATTACGTAATGTCATTTATTTCTACTTTGTGATCTGAAGAGTCAAGTTAAACACAATGAAACGCATTAGTTGAAAGAATCAGTCACTTTATAAACTATAATACAAAGAATCAAACAGTTTAAAATATTATTGCAATTGTGGAAATTAACATAATGCCATTTTTTTTCCAAAGTCTAAAGATTTAAGTCAAAACAAGGAGTCAAGTTAAAGTTCCAACAAATGAAAGAAGCAAACTTTTAATCTCTATCGATATAGTGATCGTTAATGCAAACATTACAATCTCTAGCAATTAACACTAATGTTAATTGCAGAAAACTCTTGATTCCGTACTTTAATGAATTGCCTAGGTATTCTGCAAATTAACTAGGTAATGTGTATATTAACGGCTTTTGAGCTTTAGAGATAAGATAACTAAATAGACACTTAAAATAGCACTTTTTTTAGAAACAAGAAATAAAAGAAAAATCTGATTTAACCCTTTGACGTAGATTTTTTATTAAACATATTTTTCATACTTTTTCTTTATTTTGTATCAATTTAGGTCAAAATAAGTGAAAAATATTATATTTAGAATTTTGATAATTTGTGGTTATGAAATACAAAATTGAACACCGGTGGCTTTTTTCTGTTTTAACGGTAAAATCTTTCAAATACGGCAAACACAAGTTGCTAACAAAAAATTTTTTAATTCACACTTATTTGCAGTTAGATTTAAGAGAAGCAGTTATTCATCATTGAAATTTCCTTAATTTACAAAATTGATTAATGATACATTTTTGAATATGAATGAAAAAAGAAATTTTTTTTTTTCAAACTACATTTTTTGAACTTTCCATTTCAGTTCAAATTATTATTCCTAACTGATTTCTTTAGTAAATATTAGATTGTTTTTAATAATTAAAAAAATACCGAAATGCATTTTTGCTAGCAACTCAGGGACAGAAAAAATGCATGTAAAAGGGACACCTGTATCCCCTCTGCTTCAAAGGATTAATATTTCTTCGTTACTTAATATCGTACGTCCTGCAGAAATGTCAAAAATTTTAATTTTTGATATTTCTGGAGGAAATTTCTCATTAATCAAACTTCGATTGATTAATCAATCGAAATTTGATCGTGTTTGAAATGTATAAAATAAGTAGTTCGGATTTTAACTCATCGACACATACTGCACTTATTGCTAGTTAAAAAAATATGTTCTTTCTTCTGTTCTGTAATAGAACAATGAAGTTTTTTAAGTAACCTAGCTGATGTGAAATACAAATAACGCATCTAAATTACAACTTTCTGAACTATGGAAAATGAAAATTTATTCTGACAGTTTTTGGAAGGAATTTAATTTATTAGTAATTAATTTACATTGTTGTAAGAAATTAAGAGAATTTGCAGTCTTGGTCGATTAATGCCCGATTTTAATGAAATTTGAATATGTACATAGATTGATACAATACATAACAAATAACAGTTGTAAAACTAGGTTAGAGTCAAAATGTATGAAATTGCCACAGGAAATAATAAACTGTCTTATTTCAAGTATGAAATCACGCTGCAAGATCTGTAAGAGGGGACCCTATAGCCCATTTTTTGTTGTTGTTTATTCTGCAACCGCTGTTTCATATTTTTCGACTCCAACGAATGTTATGCACGATCATGTATTACAATGGTTGAATGGTTATTTGTTTTGTATTGTATCAATGTATGTACAGTCCGCAAAAAAAAAAAGATATCACCCTGAATAACTTTCGTTCTAATGATCGGATTTTCACGAAGTGCCAATCTTAATGGTTCCGGGGGGTGACCTCAAATATGCTAATTAATTAGTGCTAACTATTAATTAAGTTGCGAAATCAGACACAAAAACGTACTTTCTCTTAATAAACATATAATTTTTTTTACATATTTGGATTCTGAACCTTCAAAATATAGGGGGTAGCCGCAATCTGGGAAATATGGTCCACATAGTTTAGTCAGGAGAGCGATGCAAAGTTCGTACCTCTTAATGTTAATTTCACTTTTTAAGTTTTTAGTCATATTTTTAAAACTAATAAAGAAATTCAAAGAAAATTTCACCCATTCATAAAACTCATTTACCCAAAGATAAATTCATGAAGAAAAAAATTTTTAATAATTGTTAATTATTTTTTATTATTTAATTAAATTGAGGATGAAAAATTTTTGAATTATAAGGTATGAATTTTTTTATACCATATTAATCTACATATTTTTTAATTGAAACATTTAAAGTTTCAACTGCTTTTATTTATTAGAAGCTGAGAAAAATTAAAATTAATTATTTTTAAAAAAATAATTTGGCGACAATAAAAAAATAATTAAATGGGGCGATTAATATTAAAATGTGATAAACTTGCAAGGAACTTGACTTCGCACGCGTAGCATAAAATTTCATTCATATTTTTTTCGCTAATAATCGTTTGCCAATCTTNTTTATTCTGCAACCGCTGTTTCATATTTTTCGACTCCAACGAATGTTATGCACCATCATGGGTGTGTATTACAATTGTTATTTGTTTTGTATTGTATCAATGTATGTACATATCGAATTTTGATGAAAATCAGGCATTAATCGACCAAGGTCTGCTTCTTACACCAGCGTAGATGAAATACTCAAAATTTTACATCTTAACGATGCTTTACTATCATGTACTCGCACAAAATTCTTGTTTGGTCTCATTTCTATCAAATTAGTTAAAATTAGCTTGAAAGTCATTTTGATATTTTTAAATTTTGCGACAGCGTGGTGAAAATTGTGGCACCGAAGAAAGAAGCCCTAGCACATGCTGAAAGCGATCTCAGTGAAGCATTGGCTGCTTTAAAAGTGAAACAAGACAGCCTGAGAGAAATTCAAGCCAAATTGGCTGAACTGCAGCAAAAACTAGACGAGGCCCAGAAAGAGAAAGAAGGTCTGAAATATTTCTTAATTCCTCAATTGACAAAATTAAATGTTTCATAATTCTGTTTTGGTCGAACCCTTTCAAGAGAAAATATATCATCATAAATTTCCTACCATATTTTTTTTTATGTTGTTAAATCTAATCTAGCATGCCTCATTTCCCTGGAAATCAAATTTTTCGATAGCATAATGCAAAGGTGATTATGAACAATTGGAACAAACCGATAATTTACAACAATTTATATAATAATTTTGTTGAGAAAATATATAACTTTAAAGGTATGAATGTATTACATAGCGAAAACAAAATCGTCAGCAGAGGGTGCAGATATTTAAAATAGAAGCTCCGATGATTGCTTCGCAATAATTTCTGTTTCTTGTCACAAAAAAGCTGAAATTTTTCAACTAAAAATATATGTATTAAACTGAACACTTGTGCCCCCACTTCCTAAGTCCACATATTTTCCTTATGATACTATTAAGAATACGACAACATAAATCATTTTTAAAAGTAATCATTTTTTTGAAATAACACTTATATTCAAAACTGTATTGTTATGACAAATTGGGTGAGTTCCCAACTGCAATTTAATATTTTTGCTTACCAAACGGACGGATGTATATTTTAAATACAATTTTTGCATTCATCACTTTGTGTGCGTGAAGCTGAAAGTTCTAAATCATTTAATGAATCTCTTTAACCGTCATTCATAACAGAGTATATTGATGTCATTTGCACCCAATAATAATAATTGTAAAATGTTTTACCGATTTAAGTAACTTTATCTTAAAATGCAACATTATTCTAATGCAACATTATTCTAATAATAATAAAAATAATTCCTCCTAAACTCTTAATTTATGTATCAGACAAAATAAAAATGTATTGACAACAATGAAAACTGAGACACCATCCATTAGATTTTTATATATGATCCATAATCATTGCTCATCATCATTTCGTCCTAATGTGATCTTAAAAATATCTCATTACAATAATAACAGACGAAGAATAATCTTTTTTCATCCTATTGTTTCTTTCAGGTGCTACTTATTTTGCGTTTTAAAAAATACCAACTTAAATTTGGAAAAAGAGATAACGTGTAACAATGCAAGATCGGAACTGTATGTCGGATGATAATTGCTTAATTTTTTCACTTTAGAGACCACCAGCACTAGAAGAATAGACTAATGAGCAAACTGAAGTCTGCCATTTGACTTAAGAGAATTAGAATGCTTGGTTCAAAGGGTTATATTCCAAGACGATAATACAAGATTCTAAGTTACAAGAATCATTTGAGTAGGAAGAGGCCGGAAGTCACACTTAGACTTGAATGCTTAAATCGAAGTCAGAACTGAAGCAGTACATAGGCTCTGTAAAGAAAATTCTTGAATTGCTGGACACTGACTTTTAGCTGAATGATTGATTTCATGGAACGACATGTATTTCAGTTTCATTAGCAATTGAGTGAAAGAAATTTGTGTTTCCTTTGTGTGGATTTGAAATAGGAGAGATGAATCCTGTTTGAAACTGATTTTTGGAATGGGATGAGAAGAAATGTTTCTGGAATCCTACTTTTGAAATAAACTCGTTACACTAAGAATTCGCAAAAAAAACTGTATTTTTACTTGGCAAAAGCATAAGTCGCGGTAAGAAGTTTGTTCAATAATGGTGGGTTCCTCCCCCTTTTTGCTGCTGCTCTCAAATTTCTAGAGAATGCCGTGCAATCTTATATGGTTTACTTCGCAAACCATGCTCACTTCGCTCTCTACTAAGTTAAAGTCCCGCAGTGAACTGATCGTTAAGACACGGTTCCCAGCAGATCACCGAAGTCATGCATCACTGGCTACGGTCAGTGTGCGGGTGGGTGTCCACTTGATCAGTCTGCGTAGGGACCGAGAGTGTGCGGTATGGGTCCTCGTTAAACTGTGCTATCGTAAAGTGCTCGACTTCGCGCGCAGGTCGTCGGGCCACCGAAGCGGGGGTGCCATCCCCTCCGCAGAGGATCAAAATTGCGATGGCATGTCTTCGGATCATCCTCCGGGATGTTTCCCAGACCGTCGCCAATAGCCCATTGTGCAGCTCTAGTGTGACGTAAATTAACAACAACAACAACTAAGTTAAAACCCCTTGAAATGTGTCCCAGCACAAAATCTGAAAAATTTAGACCAATTATTAAATCTCTAAAACTAATTCCTCTTGTAGAAATAAAATTTTTAGTCAATATTAAGTTATCGAAATAAAAATTTTAAACTGAAATAAATGATCTGCACTGAAAAAATGTGCAGAAACAAAACAATATGTATGACGTCAAGTTCTTTCAATGTTAAGTCTTTCATAACTGTCATCAACGTTCTCTTTTGTTCTTCGATCATACTTTTTTTTTATTATACTTAAAAAGCGTAACAGCTCGACAAATACTCATCTTTTAATGAGTAACATTAGCAATGAAAAAAAATAATTCTCACTCAATCTGCATAAGTATAAAGTTACTACTCACTTAGTTTGTTGAACTATTCGCTTTTAGCCATTCATTTTTTCCCAAGATTCCACGCAAGCAAAGAATTTTCACCCACAAATTTGAAAGCATGTATGTTTACGCTTTCATATTTTTGACAGCTCACATGCTCGATATTTCCATTCCCAACTTGAAAAAGAAATTTTAATTATTTACATTAAAAATGAAACCTCTATTTTAGATCTAGAGAAGCAGGTAGAGCTGTGTGCTACTCAGCTGGAGCGTGCCCAACTTTTGATTGGAGGCTTAGGAGGAGAAAAGGATCGCTGGAATATTGCTGCTGATCAACTGGGTATCCAATACGATAATCTGACAGGAGATATTTTGATCGCTTCTGCTGTTGTTGCCTACCTTGGAGCTTTTACCTCTGCATTTAGACAAGTAGTTTTTTTTCCGTTTTGTTTTCTCTGCCGACCGATTTCGCTCGAACTTTGTATTTAGGCTTATGAATCTGCATTCTTTAAAATGATGTAAAAATTTTTTAATCTCATACTTCAAAAATTTTGGACATTGTTAAATAAAATAATAAAAACTAATTAATATTTATTAAAAATCATTTTCTGCATGGGATTGCAATCAAGATATAGGACGTTTTTGATTTCGAACCACTAAAGTTTTTTGAATTAAAAATTCTAAAATCATTATTTTTCGACGTTGTAACGTTTCATTCTATTATCTATGTCTTATCTCGTGATATAAGAAACAAATTATAAATGAAATATATTTTTCCTTTTTTTTTAGAGTGATTTACGAATTTTCTATTAAACTGTTTCATTGCTTAGAGAAATTTGGAAATTAGAAGAAATTTGGGTCCGTTAACGAATTTTTCACAAAATATCTTTTTATAAAAATGGACCCTTCACGAAATATTTTAACTTAAAAACAGACCCTTCGCAAAATAATTTATCTTTTAATCGGACCCTTCATAAATTTATTTATCTTCATTATTGTTTTGTTAATCGAATAAACCCTTCCCTGGGGAGTGGGGGGAAAGAAAGACAGATGTAAACGAACTAAGTTTTGTCTTCAGTATAGGCTAAATACCAAATATGTGTATGTTGCATCTCTAATTTAGAAGCAGCAATTGCTGTTTATTTTTTAAAATTTAATTTTTTATTAATTATAATTTTACAGTGTTGAACATAATCTTGTATGTCTTTACAATTTAAAAACTCCTTGAAAAAGTTTTTTGCAATAACAGGACCCTATTTGCACACATTCACAAAAGCAGGACCCTGGTTGAAAAAATTTAACTTAGCGGTTATTTTATATTCACAAATTGCAAGTTATTTTTTCACAATTTTGAAAAAACGGACCTTTCACAAAATGTCTGGACAGACCCTTAGCTTCATACAAATCCTCACTTGGTGGATTATCGGATGAATCAATGGGAATTTTCTATTTTACATTATAGAAACACTAAAAAAAGTTCTCAAATCGAACAAAAAAGCTTTCTGACGGACACAACAAGCATTTTAATTAGTATAATGACGTTTTGTTCTCTCTGACAGATGCTTCTGAGACATTATATTTCCATTTTCAGGATCAATGCGTAACTTGGGTTTCCTTGTGTCAGAAGTGTGGCATACCTTGCTCAGATGAGTTTTCTCTGCAAGATGCTCTGGGAGATCCCGTTCTCATCAGAGATTGGAATTTGGCTGGTCTCCCCACCGATAGCTTTTCTACTGAAAATGGCATCATTATCACGTAAGTAATCTCTTTTAATTGTCGTTCTTTTCAACAGTTTACTCTTATAACGTTGTTCATAGACTTCGGTTTCACAAACTTTGAGCACAAGTGTATCTTTCATTCAAAACTAATAAAATAACTAAAATATTTCACCTCCATATCATTAATATCTCTCCTTAAAAATGCCCTAGAAAAGAATTAATTTGGCAAAAAATTATCGCATTTTGCCGCAAGTCTTAAATGTTTAATAGAATCGTGCAATATGGAGTCAAATCTAATGCTCACCTAGAATGAATTTCATTTCATAACTCCCCCTCACTACAGTGAATGACCGAAATCAAGAGAATGTCAACAATCACATAGTTGCTTTGGTGAATGTCCGAAATATTTGTTAGTATCCAAATGATATTAATTTATTCGTTGATATTATTATATTTATTCGGTATAATCTCTGAAAGATATAATCTCTTCTTCAGCGCACATGATTATATTCGTAAAAAGGAGTGCCTTGATTGGCAACATTGAAACGATCCTGAGAGGATATCGATTGCTAATTTGACTTTCCATTTACAATTTTTATATTATTATAATTTTATACAGGAATGCTAGAAGATGGCCACTCCTGATTGATCCTCAGGGACAGGCGAGCAAATGGATCAAAAACATGGAAAAAGCAAACAAGATGCATGTCATCAAACTCACAGATTCAGATTTCGTGAGAACCCTCGAGAACTGCATCACATTTGGAAATCCAGTAATTCCTTCTTTTGTTCTTGAAGTATTTATTCAAAATAGAAATATACAAATAAAAGAATTCTCTCAAGATATTAGAAATAATTTTTATAGTGTTTGGACCAAAATAAATAAATAAATGAATGAAATTAAAAAAAACAGTCTGCTACGCTAATACTTTTAACGTGCCATCGATCGACTACCGTTACTTATCAAATTTCAGGTTTTCGTCTACTTTAGTATTTACTCTTTTAGTAGCTGCGCGATGATTCGTCAAGGGCGGAGGGATTGAAATAAACGATTCTCCTTTTATACGACTTCTTTAAAATTCGATTCTTTAGGAACTATTCAACTGATTTTGCTCAAATTTTGGATTTTGCAATCTTAAATTGAATTCTTTAAAATAATGTAAAAAAATTGTAAACCTTACTATTCAAAAGTTCTTCGATTATTATTAAATAAAATAATAAAAAAATAAATGCATACAAAAAGTTACATTTTGCGTGGAATTATTTTTGGAGAAACTAATTTTATAATAGTGTACAAATTTTTTTTAATTCGCTTAAAAAGTTCTCGAGATATGACGAAATACGCAAATGGTAAAATTCAACATTATCGGGTCTAAACTTTGGAAAGCTCTTCTGACTAAACTATTAGGATCATATTTAACGGATTAGGGCTAACCCTATATTTTGGGGATCAGAAATCCGAATCCATCCATTAAAGAAAAGGCATGTTGGATCAGAGAAGTACGTTTTTGTGTCTGATTTTGTAACTTAAAATATTATCTGTTCTAATTAATAAGCATATTTGAGGTTACTCTCTTGAACCATTAAGATTGAGCCCTAAAACGTGAAGATCCATTCATTAGATCGAAAGTTATTACTTAATGATGATCCGTTTCTTTATTTTGCACACTGTATATTGTTTTTTCTTTTCATATTTTACTTGTATTTTAAAAATTATACTGGCTGGTTTAAACAAAACGACATTGAATTTGCGTCACGCCTGTTATTTTAGCGTAGCATTTACCATTTTTGTTATTTCTTAACTTCTTTCTTACAATTAGAAGAGTATGTTAATAAAATCAGTGAAAAATATCACTTAAAATAATGTCTATTCTAAGTAATAAGCATATTTGAGGTCACTTTTATGATTTATTAAGATTAGCTCTAGAACGTGAAGATCTGATCATTAGATCAAAACTATATTTACAGTAGTCCGTTCTTTATTTTGCACATTGTACGTCATAAGCGAAGAATTGGCATATATTTTTCTGTAATAGTTAGTAATTAGCATACATTTATCATTTGATTAACATCGTTATGTAAATTGGATCACAGGATAAATTCGACTAGTCCGTTTCTCACACTCTTCTACGTTAATGTATTTGAAGCCATGAAGTTCAAGTGTGATCTGAGATTGCAAAAGCCATGTCGAATCTGTCCGTCAAAAACTGTAAGTCTGAACAATGCCTAGTGCTATCCGATAGTGTTTATAGTGACAACAATTGAACTAACCACGATAATGATTGAGTCGCAACGCTGTGCAATGAACTATTAATTACGAATAACGTTAATCATACATGTGGTGCATCATATACTTAGGGAAAATGCAAATTTCTAGAGATTTCTAGGGAATTGTAAATGTTTCAGAATGTAGTGAACCGAGAATAATGCATTTCTTTCTATGATATCAACTTTTTTTAAAAACTTTACTGCTCTCTTGTGGTCAAGACATGAATGGCGAATGAATTGTTATGAAATTCTTTAAATTAAATTAGTTTAGTCCATTTTTTTATTATTATTTCTGAAGGTAACATAATAAATATCATATTCAGGTCCTTCTGGAGAATGTTGGAGAAGAACTGGATCCTGTGTTGGAACCTTTGTTGCTGAAACAAACATTCCGTCAAGGCGGGATGGTGTGTTTAAAACTAGGCGACTCCACCATCGAATATTCTTCTGATTTCCGATTCTACATCACCACTAAATTACGAAATCCACACTACCTGCCCGAGACATCGGTGAAAGTGACTGTGGTCAATTTCATGATCACCCCAGCTGGCCTGGAAGACCAACTCTTGGGAATCGTAGTTGCTAGAGAGAAGCCTGAACTGGAGGAGCAAAAGAACCATCTTCTACTGCAAGGAGCGGAAAACAAAAGGTGAGATTTTTTTTCTTCATTTGTTTAATTTTTGAAGTGCTCAACGCGTAGAGGTCTGAACCTCTTAACGGTTTCGTTTTCTCTGTAAATATTTGCCTCAACTTTTGTTGATACCCAAAACCCGAAGTCATAAAATGAGTTCAACCGTTTCTGTTACGTAACGAGCTTGTTTGTTTCTTTGTTAGAAGAGCAGAAGCGCACTTCAAACCCAATATCTGCTTAAATTTGGAACGAAGTTGCAGAAGATATTCACGTTTTGGATATCTACAATGTCACTTAAGTTAAAAATGTATTATAGTTCTATAGAATATTCTACTGACATAATTCTGGCATGCTATAGTCCATTGATTCATCTATTCTCTCTCACTTAGAAATACGTTTTGCGTAATTTACTTAACTTTAATACGTTTTACGTAAAAATTCTGAAGGATATCAAAATGGCTTTTAAAAATTTCGAATTGGTGCCCAGTATATTACAATTTTCTTAACTACTTACCATTTGTTTTCATGACAGAATGAAGCCTAAAAAATCGGCCCTTATTCTTAAAAATTTTGTTTCAAATCTCATAAATCTTTCTTTAACTTTTTTTCCAAACAAATTATCAACTTCCAAAAATGTATAAAAAATGAAATGCTTATATATAAAGAAAAACAGCAATTCTTCACATCAATCATATTTTAAAGTTTTGATTTTACTTTTCTTATGAAATAAAAGAAGCTCATGGATCAATCAAATTGGTTATTAGGGATTTTTGTTAAGTAGAGATCAAATGCTTACTGAAATCAAAATTTATTTTATTCACTTTTTTTTATTAAAGGCAACTGAAATCAATTGAAGACAAAATTCTCGAGTTGTTGACTTCTGGTTCAAATATTTTGGAAGATGAAACAGCCATCAAAGTAATATCATCAAGTAAAGAATTATCGAATGAAATTCAACAAAAACAAGTAAGATTATTTTTCTCTTAAAGTGGGTGCCAATTCGAAAAAAGTTAAATATCTTTGTGCTGTAATCTATTTTGAATATAGAACATTCATTTATTCTACTAAGATATAAACTTCACGTATCTGTTGTTTGTAAAGCTGCTACTATTCATATCGTTTCAACTTTAACCATTGGTCATAAAATGTGACGTTTGGAGGAGTGAATTGCTTTATATACTTCTTCGAAAAACTGACAAAAGCAATGCGTGCATTGAAATTAAAGAGAGATTCTTCATATATCTATTTTATATGTTAATTTTGTGTTTCATGGAACTTATATATTTGTATTTAATATACAAGAGCCAATTTTTGTAAGTAATCAACGAATAAGAGAATTTCTCTTTTCTCAATAAATGCAAGGGTGTCACGGTTCTGAAGTTTGCGATTTTCCTCATTTTTCTGTTCCTACTTTTCATTGGAATTATTCAACCGACTTCGCTCAAGTTTTATATTTTGCCACATAAAATTACATATTTTAAAAGGACGTAAAAAATTATGTACAATTCAAAATTTTTTGACTATTATTTAATGAACTAATAATAATAAATATTTACTAAAATTTATTTTTTACATGGAATTATCTTTGAACAAACGAATTTTATAATTGTGTGCAAAAAAGTTTTCGATATATGGTGAAATACGCTAAAGGTAAAATTACATCAAGGGGTGCAAACTTTGGATCGCTCTCCTGACCAAACTATGGGGACCCTATTTTCCTAATTGTGGCTATTTTGGGGGTCAGAAATCATTTGAAACAAAAGAATGTTTGTTCAAAGAAAGAACGTTTTTGTGCCTGATTTCTTAACTTAAAATATTGTCTGCACAAGTTAATTAGCATATTTGNCTAACTCTGATTTACTTCAATTCAATAAAATGTAGTAAAATAAAGTAATTTCAGTAGCCACATACATGTCTATGCATCACACTTTTCACTTGGAATGCATTCTACTAGACTTTAAAAAAAAATTAACAACAGCATCGGTGAATTTCAGGTCTTCGCTGAAGAGACTGAAGCAGAGATAGACAAGACACGGTCTGGGTACAAACCCATCGCTGTCCATTCTTCCATCCTGTTCTTCACAATCGCTGATCTGGCGAGCATTGATCCCATGTACCAGTACTCGTTGCCTTGGTTCATCAACCTCTATGTGAACGCTATTGACAACTCGGAAGTGACAGACAACGTAGAAGAGAGACTCTCCATTCTGAAAGAATTTTTCATGGAGTCTTTGTACGTTAATGTGTGCCGGAGTCTGTTTGAGAAGGACAAGGTTTGTTCGTTTTGAAGATAAAATTTAGCGTAACAATTGAAATTAAACGATTCATGTTTTGATAATCCTTTGTAAATAAAATAGGTGTCTCAAAGTTGCACAATTTTTTTTCTACTCTCCACATATTTCAACTCTCCATTACCATATGGTTACGAAAATTCTTGCTTTTTCTCCGCGGCTGTACGTTTCAGAAAAAAGTTGGAATATACTGGATTGGGGAAAAAAAAGCTTGATTTTTTATATACCATGGTAACGGTGAGAAAAAAATCGTGTAGCCTTGAGATGCCTACACTATTATAAAAAAATACAGTATACTCTCGATATTTCAAAGTTGAAAGGACGCTAAAAAAATTTCGAGATAGCGGGTTTTTGAGGTAGCAATCTCAGAACTAAATATGATCTAAAAAGCGAAAAAATGTATTCTAAAGTATTATTCTAAAAAATGGAGTCATGAAACAAAATAACTACTATCAAATAGGTTTGTAATGATACTTAACTATAAGTCTAAGTGCAACAATGATAATTTTATTTTTAAGAGTAAGACGAAAATAAATATGCACTAATCAGAAAAGAATTGACTTACAATAGTTTTACATTGTGATTTTCCTGGAAAAATTCAATTTTTATTTCGTAAAAAATTAGACTTAACAAGGTCTTAGGAGAAACTCATCGACATAGAAATTCAAATTAACATCATGCGGATATATAATGCCAAGGGAAAAATATTTTTTTGACATAACAAGGTTTCGAAATATCGAGAGTATACGAGAGTATAAGGGCCGTCCAAACATTAAGAACCTACCTAGAGGAGGAGGGGTTCTGTGATCTGTTTATTTTTACTGACATGCGAGTAGGAGGGGTATAAGCAATGCCTACGCACGACATTAAAATCGTATTGTTTTTAAAGTGTTTCTTAAAAAGCAAAAAAAAATCGTCAGGAAGAATTTGAAAGCAAACAAATCACACTCAGATAAAAATGTCAAAAAATTTGAAATAAAAGTTGGAGAAAGAAAAAATGAAACAAATTTTTTTTTTCTGCGATTTTCAAAGATGTAGAATTTGAACTACTGAACGAAAAAGCAAAAGATTCCTAAAACATATTCTTATCAAAGTTTTATTAAATTAATTGAAACCAGAATATTGCTTTTAACGAAATTGCATTGCTTATTTCAATTTAATCTCAAAATTTGATAAGCTCAAAACAACGATTGTTGCTACTTTCTTACGTAAGCATGGGGAAGGTTTGCGATTTGCTTATTTTTGCTGATTACTAGGAGAAGAATGAGAGACCAAAGTTGTTAAAAACATGCTTACGTAATTGTTACGTGGGTTGGTGCTATTGTATTGAAAATACATAAAAAAACAACTAATGATAATAAAATTAAAGAGAGAGGGGATAATGGCCGAGCAAATCTATATAGGTTTGCACACAACATCATGCTGCAATTTCTGTTTAAACCAGAAGAAGAATACATTTCACAAAAAGACATACCTCTTGCTCTCCATAGAAGTTGTTTTTCACCTACAAGAAAAAAGTTCAATCCACTAGAAGAATAAATCCAATTTATGGGCACTAACACTTTATTATTTTATTCAGATCGTTGAAGTCACAACATTTCGACATCATGGCAATCATGCGGACATCACATAGCACAGTAACTCAGGAATGAGAGAATTTTTTCAACAGAGGTACAACCCGTGGGTATCTGGAGCGGTGGGCAAGACATAGCATCGAAGACACCACAACATGGCGTCGGCCCTGACGCTATCTCAAAAATACTCCCATTTTGGCGTTAACTATATCGAAAGCCATAAATTGACTTTTTAAGAAGAGATGGTCACATCGAAGAAAACTCTGCACAATGAAGACTGCCATTGAATGACAGCAGAAGCACCCTCTGGGGGGAGGGGTGGAAAAAATAAAAGTTCCTGTTAAAGGATCGTAGTGTTGTTTTGTATGATCACGTTTCAAATAATTCCGGCTCCAAAAATGGGCGGTATTTATATCGTTAGGTTAAAAATTAAAGTGAAATTTCCTAAAATGCAGCAAGAATCGTGGCTAAGAGGGGAACCGAAGTGAACTGATAAAAAGCTTAAACGAAATCACAATTATAAACTAACTGCGACCACCTCCGACCACCTCCCATGTGCTTACATCAAAGGCCGCCGAAGGTCAAAGCCGTGAAGGACGACAGACAGAAAGGCGAGGGATCAGGGGTCGGCTTAATTTTAGGTCCAATTTTGTAACAAAATCCAAATTAAGTGACACAATGTCACAGTAATATTTGAAAGGTCCCTTTGAGGGATAAAAAGAGTTTCATGAAAGATGCAGACAAATACATTTTTTACATTAGACATGAAGTTGTGATTAAAAAATTTCAAAATTTCTAGGATCCAGCATATTATGAAATAGAAAGTAGCACAACAACTTCTTGCATTAGAAAAATATGACATTAAATACTGGACTCTGATTTTTTGCTTTGTGCGCCCATGATTTGCTGATTTGTAGACCTCCAGTTAAAAAAAGGAAATATATATTGACATCCGAAATAAATAAAAGTGACTTAAACTTTGGTTTCAAAACAATATATGAGCAACTGATATTCGGCCCTCACTTTAAGACCTAAAATCCTCATTTCCAAAAATTTAAATCATAAAGAAAAAAGTAGACTATCTTCTTATCTCTTGTACCAGAAAATAAGAGAAACCACAAGTATGATGTCAGATACATGAATTTATTGTAATGTTTTAGCATCATTTTGATACACTTTCTATTGAGGAAGCACATAGTTTGGTCAAAAAATTGAATTAGCCCAAAATTCTTGACCATGATCAGTGAAACCGTCATTTTATTGGAAAAAAAATAGCCTACTAATTACCCTTGCTTTTTTTAATTTAAAAACTTTATTTTTTAAATGATGGTAGTAAAGTGCTTTCACATAATTTGTACTTATGGAAAATGTCATCAGTAAGCAGTGTGACAGAAAATATTTGTTCCACAGCTACTGTTCTCTTTCCTTTTGTGTGTGAACATTCTGAAAGCGGAAGGAAAAATCGACAATGAGGAGTGGCGATTTCTGCTTACCGGTGGAATAGGTTTGGACAATCCTCACCCGAATCCCCTGCCATGGCTGCCCGGTAAGTCTTGGGACGAGATCTGCCGACTCAGTGACATGGACAACTTTAGGGGACTCGCCCAATCCATTGTGGAAGAGGAGGCGGCCTTCAGAGCACTTTTTGACAGTCTGGTAAATTATTATAAATTATATATTTCATATCTGTTGCTGTGGATCATGTGGGAGATTAATACACTAGCTTGAACTGCCCTTAGATTCATAGAAACCTCGCTTGAAGTTGAAACATAAACTTTATTCAAATGCGCCAAATTGCAGATTCCGATGATTATTTTCTAATTGGCTTTCATAAATAAATAAATGACATTTCTAAAAATACAACTTTTTTAACGGACCAGTTACATCAAATGATGATTGTTTCTCATATTCTTTAGAGATGTTACTGTGAATGTCCGAAATGGGTGGTTGTTGACTTCCACCGGTGAATGTTGACAATCACATAATAGCTTTGGTAAATGTCCGAAATATTTACTTGGTCTAGTGAAGTGCCACTTCCCGGTATGCTCAACATCGATGTTTTTTTAAGGTCAAGAGCCACTTCCCGGTGTACATTTGCCCGGTATGCCCTACATCAATGTTTCTTAAGGTCAAAAGTGTCACTGCTCTGTATACATTTAACCCGTACTCCGAACGCTGAAGTTCTTTCCTCATCTATCCTCGGCAGTTATTAAAATATCGAATCAATATAATAATATCAACGAATAAATCAATATCAAATTGAATGTAGCAAATGTTTCGGACATTCACCAAAGCGTCTATGCGATTGTTGATATTCACCGGTGAAAGATGACATTCTCTTGATTTCGGCCATTCACGATAACAGAGTTAAGATTAAACAAGATGAACTCATTTCTAGTAAATAGAACAAAAAATCTTTAAAATGCCTTTCTATTAGTATTGTGATGTTTTCTAAAGTATAATCATTGCAGTAGACCAGTCACAACAAATTAAAATCATCTCCATAACACTACATCGTTTATTTTGGATAAACGAGGCCAGGGGAGCACCGAATTCTAAAATTCCTTAAAACATTCTATCATAGTTACATGCTACTTTTGAAATATTTCCCAAAATTTAACCGCTGTATCTTAAATGTCATGTCAAAAACCTATTTTCTTTCGTATCATTTGTTCTAGACGCCGGAAGATGAACCTATTCCTGGTGAGTGGAACATCAAGCTGTCGAATTTTCAGAAGTTACTGATTATGCGTTGCGTGCGTTTTGATAAGATGATTCCTGCCGTCCAAAAGTTCGTTCTTGGTAATCTCGGTCAGACATTTATAGAGCCACCTCCATTTGATTTGGGCAAAGCTTTCATGGACAGCAACTGCTGCTCTCCTTTGGTCTTCGTCTTGTCACCTGGTGCCGATCCTACCGCTGCACTCTTAAAATTCGCCGATGACCAGGTATGCCATTCAATTTTATGTAAAGTTATTAACAACACAATGAATTTAAACATAATTTTGCAGAACACTTCAATAGATGACATGAAAACATGGTTTAGTGAGTTATTCTCAAGAGTTTACAGCAAGTACAGTATTCCTCTAATTTCCCGTTGAACATCGGAGTTTTCCTTTTTACTCAGCGATTACCAATATTTTTCGATTATGGAACACTAAAGGAACAACACTGAGTTTTGGCACAAGTCCGACTTAAGTTTATCAAATATATTGACCGAAAATGCCAATTTCCCAATCCAGTGTTATGTAATAAAGTTCAGCATGATTCACGTCTTTAGAAATTAGCTGTTCGACAAGCTAGAAACAGCTTTCTTTGCCGCATCCTCTCCGAGTACTCAGCCAACTATTTCTGTCATACATTGTCTGTCATACATTGTTCTGTCATTCAATGTAATACATTGTTTTTAATTAGATTTCCTGCAATGGTTTTCCTACATCCTGTAACTTAACAAGAATGATGTTATTGTATCTCTAGCGATCCGCGAAACAATACAGAGATGCAATTGATGTTAAATGGTTTTTGTGTGTCACAAAACATGTTATTAGAGATACAATGTAAGACAGAAATAGTTGTGGATGTTATTAGAGATACAATGGATTTTAAATGGTTTTTGTGTGTCACAAAAAAGTCCTCACTCTCCGAACAATTGTATCTCTAGCGATCCGCGAAACGCTAGAGTTTACTGAAACACTTTTTGAAAACTGCTGCTTTGCACTTTTAATCTGAATTTTTCTCTCTAAGCGTTTGACTTGAATATTTTTTCAATTTTCCAATTGGGTACTTCTACTTCAAGAAAAAGAAGACCTCCAATACACACATACCTATGACGTCAGTGCCAGCTGATCTCTATCAGCAAAAGCTGAGCTAAGTTTCTTGACATAATTTAGAATGTTAATTAACTTAAAGTTAGTCAAGCTGTATCGCACATTGACTTGGTTGAAATATAATACTTTCTCTGATACTTCTTTTACTTAACTTAGATTTATTACTCGTTTATGTATTTTATTGTAAGTGATGTATTTTTGTTTTGTGTACCTGGCAGCTTCGATGCATAATTAGTTTGTTTATGTTCCGCATGGCTTCCTGGCTTTTTTGTGTTAAGTTTCTGTGTAAATATGTAGAAAAAGAATTGAAATCTTTGAGAAAGAATTTAGAATGTGTCACTTCTTAAGAGAACTGAAACTTGACGGGCTTGTCCTACTCGAAATAAAAGGAAAAGAAAATTTTTGCTAACGTAAGCAAATGTCACGCTTCACTAACCAATCAGGATCGAGATACCCACACTGCATTTCCTGTTCAAAAATTTTCTTTTCAGTAATAAATAAAATTTAAAAAAAATCGGAGTTAACTTCAATTAAGCAGGGGAATTATTAGGATGAAAGAATCTCTGGTAATCAAGATTCCATTATATTTTGAAACAAATAGAAGGGCCATCAAATGGAAGAGAACCAAAGCAAATCAGTTGCCAATGTCCTTGAACTGTGAAACACTTCAGTAAATTAAAAGGTACTCTTCCTCAAGAAAGAGGTTCCATTGATTGAGCATGACACAATATTTATCGATAACTATTGTGGGCGTTAACTATCAACATTTATCGTGAACGATATTTATAACTACAATATTTATCGTATTCATAATATATCGAAAGCTATTTTTAATATAGTCTCCGAGAGAATTAAAAAAATACCGATATGTTAAGACCTGCTATCTTAAAATATCGATTTATTACAAAATTTAATGATAACTACTGTGGACGATAACTATTAACATTTATCGTGGACGATATTTATAAAGAGTGATATCTATTAATATTTATTATTATGACTCATTATCATGACTTCCCTCGTGAGATTATATTTTAAATAACACTTCAGCAATAACTTTAAAAAATATTTAATAATTTAGGATCTATTGTTATATTGCATAGATCTGCTATAAATACTTTCTTAACATTATGTATATATTTAGGGTTTCAGTGGATATCGCTTGAATTCACTTTCATTGGGACAAGGGCAAGGTCCTATAGCCATGAAACTCATCGAAGACGGTAGATCCTTGGGCTCTTGGGTTGTCTTACAAAACTGTCATCTTGCAAAGTCATGGATGCCCACTCTTGAAAAGGTAAAATACCTTTTCTAATATAATTGAGTGCTTAACAGTAATACAGTACAGTATACATACAGTGCTATACATATACAGAAATAAATACTAATAAATTGTCTTTCGCATCAAGGTAATTTAAGAGTTCAGAGTGGATAAAGACATGTTATTTTAATTTGAGTAAATCAGCTTTAACCGATGTAGCGCTACAGTATGTCCAATCACATAACCTAACCCATTTTTCTAGACTGTCAATATTTCATTATTTTTAGGTTTGCGAGGAATTGACAACTGAAAATACTCATCAGGATTTCAGGCTGTGGCTGACATCGTATCCCGCTGCTCATTTCCCTGTAATGGTTCTTCAGAACTCTGTGAAAATGACGAATGAACCTCCAAAAGGTCTCAAGGCCAACATTATTCGCTCTTACCTCAGTGATCCCCTCTGCGAATCAGAATTCTTTGATGGCTGCATGCAACCAGTAAGTGTTAATTACTCCTTGATTCACAAGTTGAGGCAATCACTGTGAATCATAACTGAAGACGCGAATAGTGCAGTAAGGTATCACTTTAAATTACTTTTGATCGGATTTTCACTCACTAGGATGCATAATAGTTTAAAGATAGTTTAAAATAGTAATAGTTTAAAGAGCAAATTTAATAATAGTTTAAATCATAATAGTTTAAAGAGCTTATTTTAAATATGTTATTTAAGTAGTGATAAATTAAGTTGTAAAACGTACTTTCGCTTGACAAACATACCATTTTTTTAATGGATTTTGTACCCTTAAAATAAAGTTTCGATAGACAGATCAATGTAATGTTTATTTTTGTGACCCATCAATGTAATTTTAACACTTTGGGTCCTTGAATGTGTTTTTAGAACTGATTTTAAAAACCCCGTCTATGAAACTCATTTACATAAGGGTGATTTCTTGCATTAAATATTTATTTTTTAATTTCGTAATGAGCGAAAAATTTTTGACTATAAAATACAAATTTTTTTTAAATGTTTGTGCTGAAATAGTATGTATATATCTCCTGTTATTTTATATAAAGTATCACTTATTTATTAGCATGTTAATGCATGTTCTTTTAACTATGCATCTTGGTTCATAAAAAATAGGCTATAAAATTTAATAGTTTTTAAGTTTGTTATCTTTTTCTTTCTATTCTTTAAGTCTATAACACTCTTCTCGCCATTGTTTTAGATATTTAATCATTCTGGACAGTAAGAAACTATGTATGTGGTGTCCTTACCCAATTATAAGTTACATTTACTGATTTCTTATTCGTTGCTTGCATCATTTGTTTCATATTATTTGAGAAAATATGTTGACAGCGTTAGGATTTTATGAATAAATAGATGTGTCATGACTGGGGTGAATTACTTTAACTTTTTTTAATACCTGTCCCTTAAATTTTATTGTACAATAGAAAAAGTTGGAAAAAAATTAAGCACCTACTGTAAGTTCTTTTCGTGTTGTCAGAGACTAGTTTTTGTTCAAAAATGCGAAGCACTCTAACATTAAAATCACAAACAGAGAACATTTGAATTTTAGCCTAGGTAAGTTGAAAAATTCTAATTTGCATCTGCTTGGAACATATTATTTGGCGCAGTTATCACAGTAAAACTTTTGAATAGAAAGTCCTCAAACATTACTATTAATTTCCCAATGAACACTTTTTCAGACAGTGTTCAAGAAGCTTTTGTATTCACTGACATTCTTCCACGCTTTGGTTCAAGAGAGACGAAAATTCGGTCCTTTGGGTTGGAATATTCCTTATGAGTTCAACGAAACTGATCTAAGAATTAGCGCCAAACAACTATCCAGATTTTTGAATCAATATCCTGTAAGTGTTGTTGTTTGTTTTCTTTCCTTTCTTTTTTTAATAATTAATGCTCCTTTCTCATTATTTAACATATTTGTCTCTAAAAAAGTCACCTTTTCTGCACTGTAGCCCAAAGTTCTGATAAGCTGCCTATAGCAACAAAAATCAAATTTTGTTCTATCAGTTTTCTGAAATTCTATTTTAGCATGCGTAGCATTAGCAATAGAAAGAAATTAGTTGACAAGTCATGTTTCTCGAAATTTATAGATGTTGTTTTTTCAATTGCATGGCAGTAATAGCTACTCTTCAAATGAATTTCTAGAATTTTTGTCAAATACATAGTCAAAAAATATACGCATTATGAGTTACACATTAAATAATCAGGGGAAAATACGAAAAACACTATCAAAATCCAACGAATTACTTCTGAGAAAAACTGAACTGAAAATATCAAAACCTATAATAATTGTCAGAGGAAGAATTATAGTTCTTCACCTTCAAGTTCCATCACACAATCAAACTCTGGTTTTGAAGTTTTTTACCTTCCATTCTACAACAGTAATATGTCACTTTAGTATTTTCCTTACTTAATTTTTAATTTAAGTAAGGCTGTGAACCATACTATTTTCTCATCTCTGTATTTAATTTGGATTCTTTAAACACACCGGAAAAAAACACAATCATTACGGAATGCTCTGTATCTATTAAACTTCGTTCTTTTTAAAAATAATTTCAAATTTTATTTTTAGTTTGGTTTACATGCATATTTAAGAACGTTGCTGGAAATATATTTTTTTTCAATATACAGTGAAAATGAAGTTTTTTTGTGCTGCTTTTGAATGAAGCTGAAAAAAGTGAATAAAACACAAATAATGGCGCAAAAATCAATATGTTGTAGTTTTGGTTCTATTTACTATCCTTGGTCCTTGTTTATAGAACCGAAACTAAAGTATATTTTTTTTAAAAGGACATACATTGTGCTACGCAGAAGAGTAAGTCAAAAATATGGTGGATATACTCAATACTCAAAAGCACTTCCTCAGTTTCGAAACACCAAGTGACAGTAGAAAAATAACGAGACAAACAAGTGCAGTGTGGTTTATTCACTAAGGAAAGAGCTACATTTATTTGCTCTTTTTTCACGTTTTTTCTTTTACTTCAATTAAATAGAATGTCTTTTTTTATGACATTATTTGTATTTTATTCACGTTGATCAGGGCCAGCAGGAAATTTTTTTTTTTAACAAATTCGCAACAACTACAGGAAGAAAGATTTTATTAGCTGTCACTGAAAGCAGTTAAAGATTACTATAAGGTAAATTATGAATGAAGTAATTATTTTGTGGAAAATATATTTGCACGTAAAATTATTATTTTTTTCATGCAAAACTTTGTGATTGTAGGATGAGATTCCTTTCGATGCCCTGAAATACCTGACCGGTGAGTGTAATTACGGAGGACGTGTGACCGATGATTGGGACAGGAGGACACTCAACACCCTTCTCACGAAATTCTACTGCAAGGAATCTGTCTTCGATGACAATTACCGATTTGATACAGCTGGAATATATTATTCTCCTCCAGAAGGATCAGTAAGAGCTTATTTCATTCATTATTCTGATTTTTAATTTATCTGATATTAATTTCCAATCATTTTTTTAAAAGTAAATTGTAAACCATAGATTTCCTTTAAAGTAATTTTTTTTTCCTTTGAAAAACTGTCCATTCCTTCAGAAAATATTTTATTTTTATTTTATAACCGCAGATGAGCAGCAGACCCGATTTTGGGTTTATGACTACTCATGTTCAAATCTGTAGCCTTTTTCATTTTGATCCCAATTCAGAAGACAAGGGAACTCCTGGATCAAGTATTGGGAGAAATTTGCCTAGATCACTGATCTATCTAACTGATTCTGCCATGTAAAGTATCAGTGATCTCTAGATCACTGATAATTAACATGGTAGAAAATTTATAACGCCATCTTCTTCCTGAAAAATACTAATAAAAATTTTTTTGTATCATTTTAAATCTTTTAAAATTCTGGTTATGATACTTTTCCATAACCATGCTTTTAAGTTGTTGACCCAAGAATGAATAACGGAATTTTTTATACTAATTTTGATAAAAATAACTTAGCCGCAAGATTTTTAAATGCTTGTATAAATTCAACTTATCACTTTGCATATTAAATCGAATATTTTTCTTATACATTATAAAAAATTTGAAGAGGTCGTTTATGATTGTTATTATATCTACATGTTTTTTTTAGTTAAACGTATACTGAGTAAAACATATTTCAAAATCAAATCAGGGAGACATATTTTCCCAGTTCAACAATAAGAAATCCAAAGTTTATTTCGATAACATCCCTTTTAATTATTTTACTAAAGGGATAATACATAAATAATACAAATAAGTAATCTTGAAAATATTTTTAAAACTTCTTTATCGAATGTGAGAGAAAAGTAAACAAAACTTTTAAAGTTCTTGACTAGTTTAGATAACACGACTGTCGAACTTTGTGAAGGATTCATCTTTATGGTAAAATAATTCGTGAAAAAACCGCGTTTACGATAAAATGATTCGCGTAGAGTTGATGGAATCCCATTTCTTCCAAATAATTTCCTGTACACACACTTTTTTATAACTATTTTGTAATATTTACAAAACTTCTGGTTTTGGGGCCTTGAAGCGTCAGTTCTGTCACCGTGTATCATTGAATTTATTTGAATTTGCGTTTCAGTATCAATCTTACTTGGATTATACCAATTCCTTGCCACTCGTTGCCAAACCTGACGTTTTTGGTATGCACCCGAATGCTGAAATCACCAAAGATCAACAAGAGACCAATCTACTTTTTGATAGCATCCTTCTCACTCAGGTACTATACAAGTTTTTATTTTGTCACGTGAAAAAATATAACCACACAAGTTTGTTTTGAGTATTTTTAAATTTTGATCTACGCTGGTATTAGAAATTAAGAAAATTTGCAGACTGGATCGATTATCTCTAGAAACTACTCGACCGATTGTCATTAAAATTTGAATATATACATACATTTATACAATATGAAACAGATTCAACAATTGTAATACACACGCATGATCATGCAAAACACTCGTTGGAGTCGGAAGGTATGAAACTGCCACATCACAATTCAGGACAATTGCCACAGGAAATAATAAACTCCCTTATTTCAAGTATGAAATCACGCTGCAAACCCTGTATATCTGTAAGAGGGGACCATACCCCCTATTAACCTAATTTTTTATGCGTGTGTATTTCAATCACTGAATGGTTATTTGTTTCATATTGTATAAATGTATGTACAGATCAAATTTCATTAAAATCGGTCCAGGAGTTCCGGAGATAATCGACTTAGTCTGCAAATTCTCTTTATTCCTTACATCAGTGTATTATTAATAATTCAAATCACTTAAGTTAGTTAAACATAGAAATTGAAATATTAGATTTTTATTTTTAGAATGTTCCAAAAAGTTAAAATATTTTGTTTACATGCATGTTACTTATCATCTAAATCTAATGACTAAATAATATTTTACTTCATTTACTTAGTTCAATTTTTCTAGTCTTATTAACTAGGGATGCTTTTATTCAAAAAAAATCACTTCCTCTTAGTATTTTTTGCTAATACCCCTCTCAAAAAAGGATACATTATATGCTTTGAAATTGTAATGACACGTTTTTATAATTGTGCAATTTAAGATTTTATTTTTTAAAGATTTTATATCTTTTTTAAATTTCCAAAAATTATTTGTGTTACAAATATAAATTCAGTAAATTTCTGTGTTAAAGTATTGTAAGATATTTGTGATTTTTATTATGATGAATGACATTAACTAATATATTCAATTCAAATCAAGTTTTAAAATATGTTCCTTCTGTGAATTAAAATGTACTGCAACGTCACTTTTTTTTTTGAAGAAAAAGAAAAATGACATGATTTGTGTTTCCTTTTTGGTGTTCCTTAAAGGCAATATTCCACACATTTTCAAAACACTTTTTTAAATTAAATTAAGTAAATACAAACTAAGGACCTCAATAAATATATTAAGGCAAGAAAAAAAAACACTATCAAACGCGTATGAATAACTATCGAAGTCGACCGCAGAGAAGATAGAATTAAAGTTATTAGGGTTAGTTTGATTGTTAGTTGAAAGGCATCATTTTTCAGTTTTATTTGATGATGTTAATTATTTTTAATACTTTGCGTTCCACATTTTACTGTTATTGATCTTTTCATTCGTCAGATTTTATTAATTTGTGATATAACTTCTTTATGTATTGGAAAGGATTCTAAATATATATGTCTTGTAAAAGTCGTTGAACGGCCGACCCAATTTTTTGGGTTTACGACTATTAATGTTCAATTCCGCAGCCTTGTCATTTTGAACCCAATCCATAAGAAAAGGGAGCTCCTGGATCAAGTATTGGGAGAAATTTGTCTTCCGACTATTTGATGGAACTAACCCGCATTTGCGTTACATGAAGAAGAAAACCGCGAGAACCTCCCATGGTTAGCTTGACGTCAAGGGGACTCTAACCCCTGATCCACTGAGGATATTTTACGTCAGTACTGGAGTTGGTGCAACCCAGATGCGGAATTCATATCATCGCTGGGATTTGAACCCAGTTCACTTTATTGGAAGGCTATATTCCATAAATCGTTGCAACCCAAATATCTGTGTTAAGAATGTTGATCAAATGTATGAATTCGATGCTGTATTTCTTGCACAAAATAATAGTTAACCAGTTAATGATGAAGCAACAAAAATCATACGCTTTCTAATGATGAATAAACGGACAATTTTCGATTTCTGACTTCCTGACTTGAATAACGATTGTTCGGAGTTCGGAATTTTTTTTTAATTTTTTCTCTCTTTTCTATAAATTTTTATTCTTAATGTGCACTGCGAGAAATAAAAAATGTACCACCTTAAATAACTTTTGATAAAAATAATCGGACCTTCACGTTTTAAGACTCAGTCTTAATGGCTCAAGGGGATGACTTCAAATATGCTAATTAATAAGTGCAGAGGATATTTTAAATTGCGAAATCACACAAAAAAACGTACTATCGCTTAATAAAAATAATTTTTTTCCCGACAGATTTGAAATTTTTGATCCCCAAAATATAGGGAGTAGCCGCAATTTAGAAAATTTGGTTCCAATAGTTCGGTGAGGAGAGCACATCAAAGTTTAGACTACTTAATGTTAATTGTACTTTTTGAGTATTTCGTAAGTTTGCTAAAGTTTGGAGCGAACTGAAAAATTTTTGCACACATTTGTAAAATTCGCTTAGCCAAAGATAATTCCATGCAATAAATAAATTTTTTTAAGTATTTATTATTTTTTAATTATTCTATTTAATAATAGTCGAAAAAAAACTTTATTGTAAGGAAGGAAATTTTTTTACATCATTTCTGAGTATTTAATTTTATATGGAGAAATACAAAATTTGAGGGAATTCGGTTGAATAGTTCTCGAGAAATCAAATTCTAAAAATACGACTTTTTCAAAATTTAATTTCTCAATAAAAATGTGTCTGATTTTGTAACTTAAAATATCATCTGCACTTGTAAATTGGATCATTTGAAGTCACCCCACCCCCTCGAACCATTAAGATTGACACTTAGTTCGTGAAAATCTAATCATTAGAACGAAAGTTATTCAGGGTGATTCGTTTTTTTTTTTGTGTGTGGACTGTACAGGGCTAGTTACAGAACTCCTTGTGAAATTGCAATGACCAACTTCTACTAAGTATAAGACGTAAATCTTAATAGCTTGTTTTTTTTCTTCATGCATCCTGTAGGCTCGTGTGTCAGGAAGTAGCGGTCAGTCTTCGGAAAGCATGGTTGAAGAAGTCGCATCGGACATATTGAATCGTCTCCCAGGAAATTTCGACATAGGCCAGGCTCTGCTCAAATATCCGACTATGTACCAACAGAGTATGAACACAGTCCTCGTGCAGGAGATGGGAAGATTCAATTCACTACTCACTACCATACGAAATTCTCTTGTAAACACTAAAAAGGCAATCAAGGTAAAATTCTTTAGTCATTCATTAGCAATTCTAATACTGATCTTAAGAAGAGCGTGCAGCCCACAAGGAGAAACACTAAGTGTATTGAATCCCATTAAGAAACGGATTGTTGTCAAAAGTGCCCAGAAGACAATAACATTTGCTGATGGTCAATTGATTCAGTTAAGCGTCATGTGTTGAATTCAGTTAGGAGATAGAGTGCTCGCCTTCCCCTGAGGTGAACCGAATTCAAATCCCAGCGATGGCTGATTGGTACGAATTCCGCATCCGGCTTGCACCGACCACAGTGCTGACGCAAAACATCCTCAGTGGTAGACGTAACATGGGTTAGAGCTCCCTTACCGTCAGGCTGACCAAGAGAGATTTTTGTGGTTTTTCTCTCCATGTAAAGCAAATGTGGGTTAGTTTCATCAAAAAGTCTTCGACGAAGGCCAATTTCTCCCCATACTTGATCCAGGAGTTCCCTTATCTTCTGGATTTTGTTCAAAATTACAAGTTGAACATTACAAAATTAAGAGGAGAACATTAGCAGTCGTAAACCCAAAACTGGGTCGACTGTTCGACGACGGTTATAAAATAAAATAAAATGTTCAATGCTGCAATATTGTAAATTTTTGCCCTATCAAAAAGAAAAAAAAAATACTTTTACATTAGGTCCTCTTTTTCAACTCAATCGTCTTTGCTGATAACTTTTTCAGTGAAAATAAGCTGCATTTGCATTGAGAAAAAAATACCACGGAAATCTTCCATATTTAATCTGACGGCAAAGAGACTTACTAAGGTTATATCTACCACTGTGCATTTTTTACTGCAGTGCAATGGTCGGTGTATGCCAAGGGCATTATACAAACTGATCAACCATCTCTGTGATATAAATATGTGTCGATCGTCTCATCAGAATGTGCGTGCTATATGCCCTGAGCCACCTTGAAGACAAGTTCATCGAATAAAAAATATAAACAGTAAATCTGAAGTTTGTTTTCCTCTAAGAAAGCAAACCTTCAAATATTTTGTTATGAATATGGGAAAATTAACTCTCTAATTTTACACAACTATTATTCAAAGATATTCATATACCTGGGAAATGTCTGTATAATTTTTTTTTATATTCGAACTTTAAAAAAACAAATTTGCTGACTATTTTTAATTTTTGTTATTCCTCCTACATTTAATCCTCTTGAATTTCTTAATACTACAGCTTAATTAGTCGAGAGGTTTTGTTGGCACTTGACAGGCTGGCTCGCGATCACACCTCAAAACGTGATGAGATTTAATCAGGACTCCTTTGCCAATGTGTTATGTTATTGAAAAAGCATATTTATATCGAATTTTTTTAAATAAATTATTTTAGTTGGTATGTGATATTTATTGTTCAAAGTGAAAACTGTTCTTTTATTTTGAGTTTTATGTATATACGCATAGATATTTGAGAAATGTGAAATTTTGTTGTGTCCAGGACCGGATTAAGCGTACGCGGGGCCCTTGGCCATTCAAATTTTTGGGTCCCTTAGATTGCATTCTTTTCTCATATATTTTTTGTTTATTCAAATATAAAAGTATTTATACACCTTTTCAGTTAAGAAAGCATATTTATAATTAAAATAAATAGTAATAAATAAAATTTTACTTTATTTTATTAAATTAGAACTAAAAAATAATCATAAGATTTTGAAAAAAATTGAAAAGTCATTGTTTTTCTCAATTTTTTAAAATTTATTTTTAAAGAAAAACCATTTTAAGGGGGCCCTTAATCATTGGAGGCCCCAGGCCATGGCCTAGTCTGGCCTAATGGGTAATCCAGCCCTGGTTGGTTGTGTCCCTGCATGTCTCCGGCAAATGTGTACAAGTGACAGGAAAGATTTTGCACATTACTGCAAGCCTGTGGGAGTTATTGTCTTGATCCGAGACACCCTCACCTCCTTCTGGAATGGACCGATCGTCTCCCAGCGAGATTAAACTTTTGATGACTATTTTTAAATAAGCCATTATCACTTTGTTTAGAGTATTCGGTTTTTCTTTTAACTGTACTTTGTATTTTTGATTTTAAAAGAGGCGCATGAAACTTTAAAACTTACAAGAATGTGCAAGCAGAACACTTTCATCGCGGCATCTCACCCTTTGAGCTAAAATGTTTTTTAAAAAAAAAGCAAATTTATTTAAAACTTGTGCTTTTTACTTTAAAAATTAATAACCAATTGAAACCAATAAAAACTCTCACTTTGCGTTTACAGTCATAAAAATAATAAAATAAAAATAATAATCTATACTAAATCTTTGTAAATGAGTCGCTGGAAATGCTGCTATAATATTAAAAAACTTTGTGTAAAGAACGAGTTATGTCGTCTGTAGCGCACAGTGAATATTCCTAGAAGACGAGTTATCTCGTCCTTCGCAATGAATGAAATAAGAATCTCTTTAACTTTAATTTATTCCTTGTCAGGGATTAGTAGTGATGTCATGTGAGTTGGAGCAAGTGGTGGAAAGCATTTTGAAAGGTAAGATTCCCAACATGTGGATGAGTAAATCCTACCCCTCCCTCAAGCCTCTCGGCAGTTACATTGCAGATTTCTTTCAAAGACTCAAATTCCTCCAGGTAAGACAATTTGAATCATTGTGTGTTTATTTTATTGAAATGGAAAATGATAACACAAATATGATGAACACTATTAATTGGAAATTTACTGTGTGTATATATATATATACAGTAAATTTTCAATTATAGTGTTCATCATATTTGTGTTATCATTTTCCATAAATTTCCAATAAAATGATTCAATATTTGTAACAGTATTTAGTAGCTACCCTGTAGTTGTTTGTAGCAGTAATAATTACAAGTTACAATTAATAAATAAATGAATATTAAGCCACAAGCAAAAATGTACCTTTATTTAATCATAGCCTATTATATTCATTCGATTTTTGTCAAACACGTGTTCAAAACGCGTTTTAAATGAGTTCAGTAAGGTTTTTATTGAATTATATTACTTTAGCTCAGTTCTTACTCACAATTTCCTAGTCTTTCCAAACATAATAATAATTTTTTGCAGTTCTTTCACCAGTATTGGGTAAATTGATTATACGGCACTAATTAGTATATATTTTCTTCTTTTTTTCGCGTATGAAAAGTTTCGTTTATCCGTTCTATTACATTTACCCACCGAAATGTGCGTTGTTTCAAGTAGGGTAACTTAAATTACAATCATCCGCTATCTGAAGTACGATGAAACAATATGATAAGTTATTGGCATGCCATCAAGTAAGATTGCATGGTGAAACTTATTTCTGATGTGTATTATTTCAATAGAGTGAAACCTCCTGGAAAGACCACCTCTACGTAGCGACCACTTCTGGGAGGCACGGAATTTTTTCCATGAACTTTGTGCTGAAGGAAACCTTTAAGGAAAGACCATTGAGACCTCTCCCATCGATCAGGCATACATCTGAACCAAATTTGGTAAAGGTCAAATAAGGAAACATGAAGAAACATTAAAACAAAAAATGTAACAAAAGAAATAAGTTGATTAAAATGCATTCAAAATATATGAGTGAAGCTCTTATTTAGAGTGCTCTTTTTGACGATACAATCTCATGTTGTAGAAAGAGTTCACTGAAGACATAGCCATCAATGATTTACTTTCAGAGTGGAAAGTTAAATTTAAGAAAGTTATTTAAAAAAACAAGCATCTAAAAAAAATGAATAAACCTCTTATTTTTTAAAACCTCTTATTTATTTTTTATGATATAAAATGAAATGCAAACTTGAACAAAAAACATAGTTTATTTATTTAATTAAAATAGCTTTAAAGATAGTTTATTTATTTAAAATAACTTCATCCTTCATATTTGGTAAATTTGTTTTTATATATAATTATATCAATTGGAATCAATTTTATAGACGCTATAAATTTTATTCATGGATCCGTCTTTTCATGACGTCAACAGAAGTGACATTTCCACACCAAGAAAACACTGACTAAAATTAAAATATTTTACAAAAAATCGTGTTCCTTCAAAAACAAATTTAAAGTCAATGGAGGTAACCTCTAAGAATGTCCAACCTCCATCAACGACCCTTTTGGAACGGAAATTTGTCTCTCCCGAGAGGTTTCACTGTATATACTTTTTCCCAATAAACTTTTCACGAATCCAGTGCATGGAGTGAATTTTAAAATTAATTTCTTACTGTTTCAATCGAATTGACAGGATTGGTTTGACAATGGACCACCAAACGTGTTTTGGATATCTGGTTTCTACTTCACCCAAGCTTTCTTAACAGGAAGTCAGCAAAATNTATATATATATAATAACAATTACTAGATGATTTTACAGCGAAAATAGCATTTTGCTTGCTGTTCTACGTAAAAAAAAAATTCTTAAGCAGTTAGAAGTGGCATTTTTTTTATTTTATTTTAAAATTTAAACTATTCTCCTCGAATTTTTTATAGATTATGTTGCCATTTTTCTTACTCATCATGAATACAGTGTTACAATAACTCAAAATTTTTAGTACATTGTGCTTAAAAATTAATTTATAGTTATAATTTGAACTTCGCAGCGAATATTTTTTTCTATTTTTCTCTTAAAGGCTACTTTTATTAAAAAAATCGCCAAGGAAAAGGTTCAAACATATAATCTCTGTTCAGTAGGAACTTTCAATAAATTAACGATAGGAATAAAAGTGTACCATAAATCTTTTTAAAGTATTTAATAAATCTTGTTAAGAAAAGAAAAGATTTTGTTTTGCAAAATGGAAGGTGAGCCAAAAAATATTGAGAACCTATGCTATACTCATTCTCCTATTCAGAAAAATTGAACAAAAAAGTGAGAGGCTTTGGAGGAAAGGTGTCTCCACTTCGAAGCTGCTAGAGAAAACTATAACCACTTACTAAAATGTAGAAAAGATTCGTTGAAGTGCTGCCATTTAGTGTACTAGAATATACCAATTATTGAAAATAATGCGTGGCTGTAATACTGAAATCTATTGAGGTATGTGTTGAGGTAAATCTATTGAGGTATGTATGTAAGGTATGTGAGGTATGTGTTACATCACAAATCAACAATCTGGTGTCACCAATAAAGTAAGTACTGTGATTAACCTAAAATTGTTGGTGCAGGAAGTAATATGTTCGCTTTCTCGATTTAAAATTTAAATGATGCCCCAATTTATAAAGGCAAATTGTTTTATGACTTCATGTTGGTAGAGCTGTCCATAAATTATGTGATCTCTTTTGACTCTCATATCACCCTCATTATGAAACAAGATATTTTTTTCACACAGTTCAACAAACACAAAACATTTTGTCAGGATGCAATACTGATTAAGGTAACAAAGACCCGCAACATAAAAAAAACAAACTAAGTAAGCATTTAGAAAGGCGCAGAATAAGAATTAGCTTTTCTGAAGAATTCAGTATCATATCAATATTCTTTATTTTGATCCATGTTCTTTACAAAAGGAATTCTTTAGTGTTGCGTAGGATTAATAAAAGGTATGATAATGATTTTTATTTCAGGAGTGTATGTCAGAGGTCTATTTTTGGATGGAGCTCGTTGGGACCATGATCGCTGGCTTCTGGGTGAATCCTTACCTAAAGTATTGTACGATCCTGTACCCATAGTAAGCATTCATTGTACGCATACTTGTACACGTAATTATACATATTACTGTGAATGACCGAAATGGGTGGTTGTTGACAATCTCATTGTTGCTTTGGTAAGTGAAGTGCCACTGCCCGGTATGCCCTACACTGATGTTTATCCAGTACTCTGAAAACTGATGTAATAAATCCTCAGCAGATATTAAAATATCGAATAAATATAATATTATCGACAAATTAATTAACATCAAACCTGATATAACAAATATTTCTAACTTTCGCAAAATGACTATGTGATTTCGGCCATTCTCGGTAACAGTATACATATCAAGTAGTACGAGAGTTCGAAAACTAAAGAAGCGGTCGAATATCTTAAGAAACCAAACTTTAGAGGTTGTGGTGGAGTCAAGTTTGGTGTTATGAGACAGGTTTCTGAAAATATTAAACAAGTTTGTTTTTATTTATTAAATGAAGATGTATTTTTGAAATAGCTGGCTTTACAAAAAATTTTTTTTATCGCATTTTAATTTTGCGATTGCAGTGTCATCTGTGAACCAAACTTTAAACACCTTCAAATCGAATTAAAGTACTTTTTCTGGAAAATCCAAATCTGAAATGAAAAATTGAAGATTTAAAAATTTGAAGTTGAACCACGCCCGACTCTCCAGAAATGATTTTGGGGGTCAAGTTTGATATCATTTTATGTATTTTCTGAAAATTTCTCTGTTTTTTTAGGTTTTTAATATAATACAATTTTTTCGCTGTAATTGATCGTTTTCCCCCTTTTTGAACTCCCAGTATATGTAAATTCTATCATGTAGAAAAGTATAATTTTGAATAACTTCAGTTATATTTCAGTTTTCATATACTAAGATGCATTTATATACGAAGACCACACTTTCTTTTTCTTCAGTGATACGACAGTCACAAGTGGGCCCTGTCCTACCTCAGAATTCCATATCATGCTGTCTTGTTCCAGATTAGGGTTTTCCAGTTTGTTATTCTAATATTTTAAGGTCTTTTTCCAGACAGTCTTACTCTTTTTCGTATACTAGATGGTTTGGACAAGAATATCTCAGTGTCTCGACTCGCTCAAATCTTATTAGGTGTTCTGCCTATTTAAACATTTGCATAATAATTGCTTCTATCTCTTAAATTTCAATCGTAAATTTCCTGATTAATCCTACCCTTTTGTTTACAGAACATAGTATCTCGTCACAGTGTTCTTGTTTTTAATTATTACCTGAATATTTCTCCAGGTGTGGCTCAAACCCATTAAACGAGAAGATTTCGTTGGAAAAAACAGCTACTTGTGCCCAGTGTACAAGACGAGCGAGAGACGAGGTATTCTATCGACTACTGGGCACTCTACTAATTTTGTGATATCTATGCTCTTGCCCACCGATAAACCCCAAGAGCACTGGATAAATCGAGGAGTAGCCCTGATTTGCCAATTAGACGACTAAACTCTCTTCAGCATTCCAGCGACTGTACATGTACGGAAGAGTATTTTTGTATTCACTTATTTATCTTTGTTTTATTTCTATCTGTTCGAAATTAAAATTTATAGAAGTTGGTTTATTTATTTATTAACATAACGTCGTTTATTTTATTGAAAAATATTTAGAATCACTTCATATAGTTATTCCAGGGGAAATTATTGGACTCTACAAAAATTAAATTTATATAAGATGTTTAATTATTAACATAACGCTTTTATTTTATTAAAAAATATTTAAAATCACTCCATATAAAATATCGACCAAATCAGCCCATCTCAACCACGGCCTTCCTTGCTTTCTTGTTTCAGTGGGTCTAAAAAGCAATAACTTTTTTATTGCATTGCATTTATTTTATTTTATTGCACTCATTCGAATCACGTGATCCATCCAATTCATTTAATTTATTTTTATGTATTTAATAATTCCAAGTTATTTATAAATCTTTTACAGTTCAAGGTGAAATATCCAGTTACTATTTTCATTTACACTACCGAGTATACTCTGCAAAATCTTTCTCTCAAATATTGCGATACGATTTTCCTCCAAGTTTCAGAAGCATTTGTCAAGACGGGCCCAAATAGAGTTTTGTAAATTAAGAACTTTGTTTTTCTAGAAAGAAAGCTAGATTTTACAAATCTTCTCAGCCCATAGACAGCTCCATTCGTCAGATAGAGTCGGTTTTTTTATTTCAGAAGACATTCTGTTATCAATGAAAATTCTTTTTCCTAAGTAAGTGACACTCCTTGTTGTTTCAAATCTATAAGAACCTATTTCATCGCCTTCTGATGAGATTGAAACTTGCATTGTCACCAGGTACAGGACTACAGATGGGATTTGACGCATCTAGTTAGTTGGAATTTTGATTGGCAATGAAGTTTATTTGGCGAAATAATTGCGATAAATTTATGCTTTTAAGGAAATGATTGATTCAAATTTGCAATTTCAACTGTCACAGAATTCTAGTAAAGTGCTCCCTCGAATTATTAAATGGTTGAAATTTTGATCACAAGATTCTACTCTCACAATATAGGGCAAAATAAGGAGATTTTGCTACTCGTCAGTAGCCAAATGTAGCAATTGTAACACTGGCTACTTTTTCAAAAATTGAAAATTTTAAACGAATTAAAAAAAAAACTCTTAATATTAATAACGTAAGTCATTTATTTTGAAGCCTTTCTCAAAATATGGTAAACATTAATTAACAAAGCCAATTTCGAAAACGAAGAAAAATTTTAAAAAAGAAGCGTGACTTGAAATAAAGTAACTGGGTACGTGTAAGGCTCTTATACTATCATTCAGGAGCTCTAGGTACGTGCACTTCGAGAAGAAGACGATCAAATATACCCGCACATATGACCTATGACGTCAGCGCCAACTGATCGTCAGTAAATGAAATGGCGTGTCAAAGTTGAGCTAAGTTTTTCTACATGAGTTAGAATGTTAATCAAAGTGAAGTTAATTAAATACAGCGCTGTATCACACATTGAATTTGTTGAAATATAATCCTTTCTTAGATTTATTATTAATTTCTTTTGTGTACCTGACAACATCGATGCATAACTAGTTTGTTTATGTTGTACAGTCCGCAAAAAAAAAGATATCACCCTGAATAACTTTCGTTCTAATGATCGGATTTTCAGGAACTAAGTGTCAATCTTAATGGTTCCTGGGGGTGACCTCAAATATGCTAATTAATTAGTGCTAACTATTAATTAAGTTACGAAATCAGACACAAAAAC
>NC_092208.1:90919951-90929697 GCF_043381705.1 Parasteatoda tepidariorum
TCTCTGAATAAATAAACATGTATTTTTTTTTACATATTTGGATTCTTAATCTTCAAAATATAGGGCGTAACCACAATCTGGGAAATGTGGTCCCCATAGTTTGAGCAGGAGAGCGATTCAAAGTTTGGACCCCTTAATGTTAATTTCACTTTTTGCGTTTTTAGTCATATTTTGAAAGCTAATTAAGCAATTCAAAAAAAAAATTACACCCACTCATAAAACTCCTTTACCCAAAGATAATTTCATGAAAAAAATAATTTTTAATAATTAATTATTATTTTTATTAATTAATTAAATTGAGAATGAAAAATTTTTGAATTATAAGGTATGAATTTTTTTATACCACATTAATCTACATATTTGAAAAATCTAAAGTTTCAACTGTTTTTATTTATTAGGAGCTGAAAAAAATTAAAATTAATTATTTTTAAAAAAATAATTTGGCGACAATAAAGAAATAATTAAATGGGGAGATTAATATTAAAATGCGATTAACTTGTTAGGAACTTGACTTCACGCGCTTAGCGTAAAATTTCATTCATATCTTTTTCGCTAATAATCGTTTGCTAATCTTTTTATTTTTATTTCTTTCAAACTATAAAATACGATGCTACTTTTTTAGTCGTTTAATAATTTATTTGCAATTTAGTAAAGATATTTCAATACAACATTTTGAATAAAAAAACACTTTATTCAACGAATGTCTAGTTTTATAAAAGCGTGCTTCTGATAGAATATGATTATACACCAGATTGTGCTTATGTAATGTGATTATTTCTTATTTTTTTATTTTGTTTTTCAATAACTGATACAATTTCAAAAATATGTATACATATGCATAGATTTGGAATAATATATTTATCATTTTCTTGAATATATATTTTATAAATATTAATAAAAATACGTAGTCAACATTTTTAAGCATCTCTCACTTGATATTGAACTTCTTAAATTTCTCATCATCTTATAGGATAAACTAACCAATGAAGGAACACTTAAGCTTAGCTTGAATTTAAAAAAAAAATCATAAAAATTTCAAAATTTGTAATTTCAGCTAAATGATGGTGTCGACATATTTGTCATTAAATACAAATTATGTAAAAAAAAATTGATAGCTTACATAATATTGTTTTAAGCTTTTGATGGTTTAAATAATAAGTAGTAGGATAACCAAGTGAAGGAACAGTTCTTACCAGTAAATAAACACTAAATTTTCCAGTGAATGAACACTTAATTTTGAGAATGTTTGATGCTCGTTAGGAATCCATAGGCCACACAAATGTCTAAAAACAAGATTTTTCTTGCAATTACAACATATAACCACAGTTAACGTGGAAAATGTTACTTTTTTTCAGTCATGAAAAGGAAAGAAAAATATGTTTGAATATATAATTTAAAAAAAAAATTTTCATTTTTTTTCTCACAGTTTAATAGTCCGTTCTAAATTATGAATGTTTATCATTGTGTAATCCGATGATGTTTTTATTATTATTATAATCTGATCACTTTTTTATTTACTCTTTTCCCCATATTTTTTTAAGCTTTTTTTTTTTAAATCTTTTTAAGTATTTTTTTTCTCTTCGTCATACTTTCTGCTTTAACTTTTTTTTCAGCTCTTTCAATCTCTTTAAAATTTCGTTCTTTTTCTGAAATTAATGCAAAAAAGCAATTTTTTTCTTTTGATTTAACCTTCTTCTTTTTTCCAAATTTTTGGCCAATGTAAATGTATCTTCGAAATTTCTTTTGATTTTCCAGTACCATTTCTAGAATTCCTCACTGGATAATAAATGAGAAAAAGGAGTTTCGAAGTTTGAGTAGAATCCATCTCTCATTGACTCATATCTAGAGTGTCTTCAGCAGTATTTACCATTTACTTATGGAACCAATTGTTTTTGCAACTAACAATGCCTCAAGAGGACTTATCTCAAAATCAATTTTCACGATACTTTCATTATCAATGTTAGCTGTATCAGCTTCAGTGCCAAAATTTGATTAACCAAATGTTCTTTTTGAAATAAATTCTTCAATATTGAGAAAAGCACAGGCTATTGGATATTTGGGAGATTAAACTTTTCTGTCAAAGTTCCTTTAAAAATTTGCAACATAACTTGAGAGATTTCCTTCTCAAGCTTCTGAAGAAATGGTGCATCGTTACTGTCGAAGCATGTGTTTTGTTGATAAGCTGTCTTGCTCATTAACTTTTGGTGTCTGTTTCGCATGTATTTGTTAAAGTCAACGTTTTCTACTTCGAATGGAAATATATCGCATTTCATAAGAGCATTTTAACTTCATCAGTTGATGCCTCAAAATCTTATTTAAAAACGGGTGTAAAATTTTCTCGACATACTTTTTTACAATTCTTTTGTTTTCAAGATCTAACGTGAGATTTCCGTGAATTAGGTAGAAAACTAAACCAGAAAATTTGTTTTGATGAACAAAACTTGCTCAGTTTTAAATTGATATGAGATTTATACCTATCCAGAACAAGCAAAATAGGGAATTTGATAGCATTTTTAATTAGCCATGGGTAGAAACATTTACAATATATTTGTAAAATGTAGCTGCGGTCATCGTTTTATTTCATGAATCGCTTTTTCCAATNGTCAAGTTTGGTGTTATGAGACAGGTTTCTGAAAATATTAAACAAGTTTGTTTTTATTTATTAAATGAAGATGTATTTTTGAAATAGCTGGCTTTACAAAAAATTTTTTTTATCGCATTTTAATTTTGCGATTGCAGTGTCATCTGTGAACCAAACTTTAAACACCTTCAAATCGAATTAAAGTACTTTTTCTGGAAAATCCAAATCTGAAATGAAAAATTGAAGATTTAAAAATTTGAAGTTGAACCACGCCCGACTCTCCAGAAATGATTTTGGGGGTCAAGTTTGATATCATTTTATGTATTTTCTGAAAATTTCTCTGTTTTTTTAGGTTTTTAATATAATACAATTTTTTCGCTGTAATTGATCGTTTTCCCCCTTTTTGAACTCCCAGTATATGTAAATTCTATCGTGTAGAAAAGTATAATTTTGAATAACTTCAGTTATATTTCAGTTTTCATATACTAAGATGCATTTATATACGAAGACCACACTTTCTTTTTCTTCAGTGATACGACAGTCACAAGTGGGCCCTGTCCTACCTCAGAATTCCATATCATGCTGTCTTGTTCCAGATTAGGGTTTTCCAGTTTGTTATTCTAATATTTTAAGGTCTTTTTCCAGACAGTCTTACTCTTTTTCGTATACTAGATGGTTTGGACAAGAATATCTCAGTGTCTCGACTCGCTCAAATCTTATTAGGTGTTCTGCCTATTTAAACATTTGCATAATAATTGCTTCTATCTCTTAAATTTCAATCGTAAATTTCCTGATTAATCCTACCCTTTTGTTTACAGAACATAGTATCTCGTCACAGTGTTCATGTTTTTAACTATTGCCTGAATATTTCTCCAGGTGTGGCTCAAACCCATTAAACGAGAAGATTTCGTTGGAAAAAACAGCTACTTGTGCCCAGTGTACAAGACGAGCGAGAGACGAGGTATTCTATCGACTACTGGGCACTCTACTAATTTTGTGATATCTATGCTCTTGCCCACCGATAAACCCCAAGAGCACTGGATAAATCGAGGAGTAGCCCTGATTTGCCAATTAGACGACTAAACTCTCTTCAGCATTCCAGCGACTGTACATGTACGGAAGAGTATTTTTGTATTCACTTATTTATCTTTGTTTTATTTCTATCTGTTCGAAATTAAAATTTATAGAAGTTGGTTTATTTATTTATTAACATAACGTCGTTTATTTTATTGAAAAATATTTAGAATCACTTCATATAGTTATTCCAGGGGAAATTATTGGACTCTACAAAAATTAAATTTATAGAAGATGTTGATTTATTAACATAACGTCGTTTATTTTATTGAAAATTATTTAGAATCACTCCACATAGAATATCGACCAAATCAGCCCATCTCAACCGCGGCCTTCCTTGCTTTCTTGTTTCACAGGGTCTAAAAAGCAATAACTTTTTTATTGCATTGCATTTATTTTATTTTATTGCACTCATTCGAATCACGTGGTTCATCCAATTCATTTCATTTATTTTTATGTATTTAATAATTCCAAGTTATTTATAAATCTTTTACAGTTCAAAGTGAAATCTCCAGTTATTATTTTCATTTACACTACCGAGTATACTCTGCAAAATCTTTCTCTCAAATATTGCGATACAATTTTCCTCCAAGTTTCAGAAGCATATGTCAAGATAGGCCTGACAAGAGTTTTGTAAATTAAAGAACTTTGTTTTTCTAGAACGAAAGCTAGATTTTACAAATCTTCTCAGCCCATAGACAGCACTATTCGTCAGATAGAGTCGGTTTTTTATTTCAGGAGACATTCTGTTATCAATAAAAATTCTTTTTCCTAAGTAAGTGAAACTCCTTGTTGTTTCAAATCTATAAGAACCTATTTCACCGCCTTCTGATGAGATTGAAACTTGCATTGTCACCAAGCACAGGACTCCAGATGGCATTTGACCAACACCTCCTAGAAGTATGAAGGCCTCAGCACGGATCAATTTAGTAGTCCGATGTGACGAAGTTAACTGCGCAGTTGATGAAAAATAAGAAAGATGTCATTACGTTCGGGGTACTAAGCTGCGCAGTGGTTGAAAATACGGCGTATGTCATTACGTTTGGACTACTAAAGGATATTTATGGTAACCCGTGCAGAGGCCTACTCTTTTCTAGGAGGTGTTGATTTGACGCATCTAGTTAGCTGGAATTTTGATTGGCGATGAAGTTTATTTGGCGAAATAATTGCGATAAATTTATGCTTTTAAGGAAATGATTGATTCAAATTTGCGATTTCAACTGTCACAGAATTTTAGTAAAGTGCTCCCTCGAATTATTAAATGGTTGAAATTTTAATTACAAGATTCTACTCTCACAATATAGGGCAAAATAAGGAGATTTTGCTACTCGCCAGTAGCCAAATGTAGCATTTGTAACAGTGGCCACTTTTTTCAAAAATTGAAAATTTTAAACGAATTTAAAAAAATTTTTAATATTAATAGCGTAAGTCATTTCTTTTAAAGCCTTTCTCAAAATATGGTAAACATTAATTAACAAAGCCCATTTCGAAAATGAAGAAAAATTCTACAAAAGAAGCGTGACTTAAAGCAATTGGGGTACGTGCACTTCGAGAAAAAGGCGATCAAATATACCAGCACATGTGACCTATGACGTCAGGGCCAACTGATCGTCAATAAATGAAATGGCGTGTCAAAGTTGAGCTAAGTTTTTCCACATGAGTTAGAATATTAATTAAATACAGCGCTGTATCGCACATTGAAGTTGTTGAAATATAATCCTTTCTTAGATTTATTATTTGTTTAAGTATTTCATTATAACACGTGATAATTTTTTTCTGTGTACCTGGCAACTTTGATGCATAACTACTTTGTTTATGTTGTACATGGCTTCGTGCCGGTTTTTGTGTTAAGTAAGAAATATATTGTAAAAGAATTGATATCATTGTGAAAGTATCTTTGTGAAGGATTATAGAATGTGTCACTTAAGATAAATGATACTTGACGGGATTAGTTAACTTGAAATAGAATGGAAAGAACAGTTGCTAACGTAAACAAAGCCACGTTTTAACAACCAATCAGGCTCGTGATACTCATACTTCGTCTCTTGCAGGTACCCCGTTTTCGGAATGTTACGAAATATTTTTATTAATTCCATATTTATTATAAAATATACAATAAAATGCGCATGTAGTACAATTTTGACAAAAAATTACAATCATGTGCTGACTGGCCATTCATTACATTTAGGAGCTCTGTGGGCAGTGGCGACTGTTAATTTGGACCTGTACATCACAGACACGAAAGCGAGTTAATAAAATATATAGCGATTTTTCAGAATCGTTTTTACCCATTGACAAAATAGATCTTGGTCAGTATTTTATGGCGTCCTCACTTTTCAACTAATCAGGAGTAATAGTAAACAGTGCGCATGAGTTGCTATGGCTACCGCTGCTGTTTGATAATTTTCTTAGAATTATCAAACAGCAACAACCTTTGACTTTGAATGTTGACTTTTTTTTGCTTTTAATTTTGTTATGCATTTAATTTTGTTATGTATTTTGTTTTGCATTTAATTTGTTACGCATAATTTTTGATATACGGGGGCCAGAGAGATCCCACAAATACTTCTTGAGTTGTAAATAAAAAAGAATTTCATTATTTGAACGATATTTTTGTTTTTATTGTTTTAATTAAGAATCAGAAATTCTAATCTACAGCTCAAACTGAATCATACTAATACTAATTCAGGTAAATGTCACACATAAAGAGAGTCCAAACTGATTGAAACGGTCCCAAAAGTTAGAGTTGAAGCAAGAAAAAAGCTATGCCAAGGGACGCAGGCGGGAATATCTTAAGTGTTACACACAAACGGAAAAACGAAAGGATTCCGTTCATAAAGCCCGCTGTCCCTCACAAAAATAACAAAGTGGTTGAGAGAATTGAACCCTACCGAAGAGAGAATGGTAACCCCTTTCATGCAAATACGAGAACTGGGTGTTGATCACCAGGTTAGAGAAAAAAGAATCCATTGTCAACGTGCACAAGACAGTAGACTGTCTTCCACGCATTATAAATGATTCATTCACTATTCATGTAAAATTTAAAAAAAGCCTAGCTTTCAAATCCTATTTCATGTACGAACTTGTGTATTCGAAACGAGTGTATGATGCAGCTTACAATCTCCATCAAACACCATTGAACCAATCCGAAAATGCTAATATTGATCTCGATTGGCTGTTCAATGTCTATTCAGTCATCAAAAGAATTTACACAGAATGTGCCTAAGCTGCATTTCAATATGTCTGCGAAATTGTATACAGTCCGGAAAAGAAAGAAAAAAACGAATCACCCTGAATAACTTTCGTTCTAATGATCGGATTTTCACGAACTAAGTGTCAATCTTAATGGTTCCTGGGGGTGACCTCAAGTATGCTAATTAATTAGTGCTAACTATTAAGTAAGTTACGAAATCAGACACAAAAACGTACTTTCTCTGAATAAACATATATTTGTATATATTTGTCCAAATATATTTATATAAACATAGAAATATATTTGGATTCTTAACCTTCAAAACATAGGGGGTAGCTGCAATCTCGGAAATATAGTCCCCATAGTTTGGTCAGGAGAGCGTTCCAAAGTTCGTACCCCTTAATGTTAATTTCACTTTTTTCGTTTTTAGTCATATTTTTAAAACTAATAAAGCAATTCAAGGAAAATTTCACCCATTCATAAAAATCTTTACCCAAAGATAATTTCATGAAAAAAATAATTTTTGAAAATTATTAATTATTTTTTATTATTTAATTAAATTGAGGATGAAAAAATTTTGAATTATAAGTATGAATTTTTTATACCATATTAATCTACGTATTTTTCAATTGGAAAATCTAAATTTTCAACTGTTTTTATTTATTAGAAGCTGAGAAAAATTGAAATTAATTATTTTTAAAAAACAATTTGGCGACAATGAAGAAATAATTAAATGGGGCGATTAATATTAAAATGTGATAAACTTACCAGGAACTTAACTTCGCGCGCGTAGTGTAAAATTTCATTCATATTTTTTTTCTCTAATAATCGTTTGCTAATCTTTTTATTTTTATTTTTTTTTAAACTATTAAATACGATGTTTCTTTTTCAGTCGTCTAAAAATCTATTTGCAATTTAGTAAAGAAATTTGAATAAAACATTTTATTGAATAAAAACATTTTATTCAACGAAAGTCGAGTTTTATAAAAACATGCATCTGATAGAATATGATTATACAACAGATTGTGCTTATTTAATGTGATTATTTTTTAGTTTTTAGTTTTTTTTCTCAATAACTGATACGATTTCATTAATATACATACGTATGAACAGATTTGGAATAAAATATTCATCAATTTCTTGAATTTTATAAATATTAATAAAAATAAGTAGTCAACATTTTTAAGCATCTCTCACAACATCGCAAATTTCTCAACATCTTATAGGGTAAACTAACCAGTGAAGGAACATTTAAGCTTAGCTTGCCTTTAAAAAAAAATCATGAAAATTTCAAAATTTTTAATTTAGGCTTATTGATGTTGTCGACATATTTGTTATTAAATGCAAATAATGTTAAAAAAAATTAGATAACTTACATAATATTGTTTCAAGCTTTTGGTTGTTTAAATAATAAGTAGTAAGATAACCAAGTGAAGGAACAATTCTTACCAGTGAATAAACACTAAATTTTCCAGAGAATGAACACTTAATTTTGAGAATGTTTGATGTTCGTTAGGAATCCATAGGCCACCCAAATGTCGAAAAACAAGATTTTTCTTGAAATTACAACGTATAACCACAGTTAACGTGGAAAATGTTGCTTTTTTTCAGTCATGGAATATAAGGTAAAATATGTTTGAATACATAATTTTAAAAAAAAATTTTTCATTTTTTTTCTCACAGTTTAATAGCCCGTTCTAAATTATGAATGTTTATCATTGTGCAATCCGATGATGTTTTTATTATTATTATAATTAGATCACTTTTTTGTTTACTCTTTTCCCCATATTTTTTGAAACTTTTTTTAAAATCTTTTTAAGTATTTTTTTTCTCTTCATCATACTTTCTGCTTTAACTTTTTTTCCAGCTCTTTCAATCTCTTTAAATTTCCGCTCTTTTTCTGAAGTAAAAGTAATTTGTTTCTTTTTCTTTTGATTTAACCTTCCTCTTTTTTCCAAATTTTTGGCCAATGTAAATGTATCTTCGAAATTTCTTTTGATTTTCCAGTACCATTTCTAGAATTCTTGACTGGATAATAAATGAGAAAAAGGAGTTTCAAAGTTTAAGTAAAATCCATCTCTCATTGACTTATATCTAGTGGGTCTTCAGCAGTACTTTTGTTTTTGCAACTAACAATGCCTCAAGAGGACTCATCTCAAAATCAGTTTTCACGATACTTTTATTATCAAATTTAGTTGTATGAGCTTCAGCGCTAAAATTTGATTAACCAAATGTCCTTTTGGAAATAAATTCTTCCATATTGAGAAAAGCATAGGCTATTGGATATTTGGGAGATTAAACTTTTCTGTCAAAGTTCCTTTAAAAATTTGCAACATAACTTGAGAGATTTCCTTCTCAAGCTTCTGAAGAAATAGTGCATCGTTACTGCGTGCATGCGTTTCGTTGATAAGCTGTCTTGCTCATTAACTCTTGGTGTCTGTTTTGCATGCATTTGTTAAAGTCAACGTTTTCTACTTCGAATGGAAATATATCGCATTTCATAAAAGCATTTTAACTTCATCAGTTGATGCCTCAAAATCTTATTTAAAAACGGGTGTAAAATTTTCTCGACATATTTTTTTACAGTTCTTTTGTTTTCAAGATCTAACGTGAGATTTCCATGAATTAGGTAGAAAACTAAACCAGAAAATTTGTTTTGATGAACAAAACTTGCTCAGTTTTAAATTGATATGAGATTTATACCTATCCAGAACAAGCAAAATAGGGAAATTGATAGCATTTTTAATTAGCCATGGGTAGAAACATTTGCAATATATTTGTAAAATGTTGCTGCGATCATCGTTTCATTTCATGAATCGCTTTTTCCAATGAAATATATAGCAGGGACTGATTCTGTAATATCTCAAAGAATTCTTCAGTAAGGAAAAACTACCAAGG